>NC_000073.6:144217111-144309611 GCF_000001635.26 Mus musculus
AGGCCATTGGCCCATTTGGCTGGAGGTGAGATTTGAGTGGAACAGAGGCCTCACTGCCCTTCCTGTAAATATAATAATAATCCTTAACCCTGATAGCCAGAATTCATCTTTATGTGCCCAACAATGGCGGTAAAGCTCAGAGAAGGTGTGACTTCCCAAGGTTACACAGACACTTCCTCCCTCCTTAGGAGGTTGCCAAACTTTAATCCCTGTCCTTAAGGGATCCTACTTGGGAGCCAGCTCCCTGATGCATGTCCCCCTTCTCGCCACTAGATGGCAGGCTCTGGGTGCAGAAACCAAGAAGAGATGGTGGCCAGCCTGACTTCTGAGGCGCATCAGGGACCAGTCTAGGCTAAGAAGCCCAGTGGAAAGACATTTAGGGAGAAGATTCTAGCCTTGTTGGCTGCACTCAGACCTGTGATTATGCTGCTGCCTATGTAGACATAGACTGGGCTGGGGGAACACCATGAAAGACTCTGACTTGTTTCAGGGTGTGTCAGAGATGCTGAGAGGGCTTTCATCTCTTCTGGATGTTTCTGCAATATGGTGTATGTCTACAAAGCCCTTCCAGCCAGCATCCTCCCTGGAGCAACCTGGCTGGGGCCCAGCAGTACTGAGGGCCCGCCAACCTGCATGGGGAGCTGGACTCCTTTACCCAAATTCAAACCCATCTTCAACCTCAACCAGTGTGTGACCTCTCACAAGGACACAAGTCCTCTCAGTGCCTCATTTCTCCCTCCCCCAGAACCATCAGGTTGACTTGTTAGCATCAACTGAGCAGGCAGAAGAGGTCACCAGCACCCCCCGCACTCCCCACTGGTGTGATGGTAATGGTTATGGATAGGGGTGGTTGAGCTTTGTTTGTGCATGCCACTGAACTTGGTGTTTACAAACATGGCATGGGCAGGGCATTCTCATGGGATAAGCTCCAGGACCCCAGAGAACCAAATTCCAGATGCCCAAGTCTCCTATGGGAAATGGCCTACTGCTTGTGTGTGTATTACCCAGACTTCCCATACATTGTGAGTCAGCTCTTCATAGCTTGTAATACTTGACATTGTGTTGTATTGGTGTGAAAGTAGGGGGTGTGGGATGCACACCTGTGTACATAGAGAGGCCAGAGGTCAATGTATCTTTCTTAATCCCTCCCCACCTCATGCTTTAAGACAGGGTCTCTCACTGAGCCCGGAATCACAGATTCCACTACACTAGCCGGCCAGCAAGCCCCCAAGATCCAGCCGTGTCTTCTTCCTAGGGCTGGGATTATAGGTGTGTGCCACCATGTCTGGCTTTTTATATGGACGATGGGGATATGGTTTTGAGTCCACAGGCTTGAACACCATGCACTTTAACCCAGCCCTTCATCATGTCACTCCGGGAAAAATTATAAGGAAAGAAATCTCTTTGTTCAGTTTATTTGTCCACAGCATTTTGTTCAATATTTTCTATATGTAACTGGCTGGATCAGTGGATGCAGAACCTGAGAGTGCCCAGGGCTGACTGCACTTCAGATATGTCACTGCTGATATCAATGTTTTTTTTTATTATTATTGTATTATCTTGTTAGTAGCCCATCCTTCTAGTTATTATCACTCTGGGATTAGTAGTGAGTCTTGGAGACCTAAGATGTCCCCATAGTCAGTGTCTCTCCTCATCCATGGATGTGTTCATTCTCATGGTACACATTGGTCCTGCCAGCCCCAGAAACTGACTTGTGTGGGCAACAGGATGTGTCTTGGGGGTCCCATTGGCTGTGTGGACAACAGGATATGTCTTTGGGGTCCTATTGGCTGGGCACCTGGATCTTACCTCCACTGATATCATTGGTCCCTGTATTCAGGTCACCACTGGCAGGATGATTCAAAACCCATGCTCTGCCTGCTGAGCGGGTGTTCCACTGGCTTCGTAGAACCTACTTGTGGGATGAGGAAACCCAGGTCCTGGCTCTACATGACCACATCAGAAGGCCCGTGACCAGATGCACCACTGTGGTGCCAGGAAGTCCCTCAAGCATGTGGTCTGCAGCCCTGGGTAGCATCTCACTTTTCTTCATTTGTTTATAAAGTAGTTTATATCCACTGGACTTTCAGGCTAGACAGGTCTCAGTTAATGATATTTTTAAATTTTATTTTACCGATGACATGGAAGCAATAAGCACTCAGTCGACACAATAGGCACTCAGTCGACACGGTATGCTGAACTGTAAGTCCTGTGCCAGTGACATGGGATATGTGTGAACTTCTGCACTGCTGAGCAGTGGTGGTGAATGCAGTTCGCAGTGGGTCTGTGGCTGCAGAGACAACAGCCAACCCTGTAGTATGGTGTGTTGTGTGACTTCGAAGGCAGATGCCAGAAGTCAGAGGTGCTCTGTGCACCTTTAGGTTAGTAAATTTTAATGTAAATAGATCGGTTGGTATGCAAAGCCCCTGAGCTGTTATTGACAGAACTGCTCAGAAGCAAATTGCACTCCTGGATAAACTGGACCTGATGGTGACACATTACCCCCTTCCTATACTGCTGAGTTTCACTTCCTAGGATTTTGGTGAGAGTCTTTGTATTTAGTTTCATAAAAAATGATAACTTTTTTTTTCTTATCTGTTTTTAAGACAGGCTCTTGCCATGTAGCCCAGGCTAGCTTCAGAAATGCAAACCTTCTTCCTTAGCCTCTCATGGTCTTTGCTTTTCTCATGCCTTTGTCTGCTTGGGTATCAAGTTCTGCCACGAGTTGTTACTCTTCTCATTGCTGTGACCAAATGTCTGGCAAGGTGTAATATAAAGGAAGAAGGGTTTAGTTTGCTCACAGTTCGGAGAACCCAGTCCATCAAGGCTGAAAAGGCAAAGGATGTATGGCAGAACCCACTAATAAACATGCAGCTGAAGAAGCTTTTTTAGAGGGTTCTTAAACTACACCTTCAGTACCGACGGGGTGGGGATAAGACACTTTGTGCTATCTATTTCTTCAGTGGGAAGTTTTAAAGGTCTGTCACTTTCAAATATTCAATCTGTACAGCTGCAATGATTGAATTTATCCAAACAGAGTTGCTTGTAGTATGTTCTGTCTTAATTTTTTTAAATTTAATTATTTTGTGTATTTGCAAGTCAGGGGCCGAGGACAGCTTGTAGGAGTTGGTTCCACCGCATGGGTCCCGGTATTGTACACAGGGTGTCCAGCTTGGTGGCAAGCATTGTTACACACTGCCCCATCTCACCAGCTGGTCTCTTTGTTCTTTATCTTTTCTGATTTGTACATTTTATTATTGTTGTGTTTATTAGTAGTAGTAGTATTAGTAGTAGTAATAGTAGTAGGAGTAGTATAGATGTACACTGTGACAGTCAAAGGGCAACTTTGTGGAAATATATTCTCTCCTCTACCGTTACCTGGTTCTGCAGTTGTACTCAGGCCTTCAGACTTTTATCATCAGACAACAAGGAGTTACTCCAAGGTTATGCCCAGCACGTCTGCCACCTCCTCATTTCATTCCAGGACAGCCTCTAGGCAGCACAATGAGAAAACTAGGCACGTAGACACTTACAATTTTCTCTTTGATCCTATGGTATGCGTCTCTCCCTGGTTCCACCAGCAGTTTCTAATGGAGCATCAGAGACCGTGAGGCATCTACACTGGCTGTGGAAAGGAGCAACACCTTGGCATTCACATGGCTGCCTGCTCTTGACCTACCCACTCTAGCCAAAGGGACATTGTTTTAGCTTCACTTCTGTGGTCATAATTAATTATCATAATTATTATTAACAACATTGGGGGGCTGGAGAGATGGCTCAGTGGTTAAGAGCACTGACTCCTATTCCAGAGGTCCTGAGTTCAATTCCCAGCAAACACATGGTGGCTCACAACCATCTGTAATGGAGATCTGATGCACTTTTCTGGTGTGTCTGAAGACAGCTACAGTGTACTCATATACATAAAATAAATCTTTTAAAAAACCAACATTGGGGAGGAAAGGGTGTTTTTACTTACAGGTCATGATTGTGGATAAGTCAGGCAGGAACTCAAGTAGCCTGTTGCATCATGTCCACAGTCAAAAGCAGAGAAAATAAAACCTTGCTTTCTTGGTTCTCTGAGCTAACCTTCTATACTCTTAGACAGTTCTGAAGGCTCCTCCTAAGGAATGATGCCATCCACAATGGGCTGTGTTAATTAACAGTCAAGACAATCCCCCATAGATATGCCTAAGGTTAATCTGTTCCAGTCTCCTCGATGGAGATTTCTTTCTCAGATGATTCAAGTTGTGTCAAGTTGACAGCTGACTAGCTCAGACCCCAGGTTCAGAGACTCTCACCCCTGGGAACTTGCTGTGCTTGTGGCCTTACCATTGTAGCATCTCATGGGGGAATGTATGTGGTATGAACATACTATATACAGCTATTCTGTCCCTCCTCTAAATGTGGCTGGGTCTGCTGATGGGGATCCTGGGAGCAACTTGAAGTTCTGGGGACCAAAAGAGCATCTCAAAGCTAGAAGTTGGGCACCAAGAGCTAGGGTCTTTCTCCTTTGTGTAAACCTCAGACAAACTCTCTTTTTCTAACCAAGAGATGGAGTGGCTGGGTAAGGTGACACCAAGCTACTTCTACTCAGGATCCTCATAATGGTCCTGCCTCATCTCCCTCCCATTCTACATCCACCTCCAATGGCTATTGGCATCTACTTCTCCAGGCATAGTGCTTTGGGGCTGCGTGTCTAAGGTCCACCTCAGGCTGGCAGGGTGTCGGGAAGAATGAGAGGTTGGCAGAGCAAATGCAATTATGGCAACCTTCTGGGAAGAGGCGCCCCATGGAGAGCCATGCATGGATGGGCACAGGGTGGGTTCCTTCTGGGCTCTGGGCTTATGCTCCAACTCTTGGGAAATGGCTGCTTGTTACCAGCTGTTCTAATTCAAGAAAGCCCTGGAAAGGATTTGGCACATGTCCTTGTGGCTTAGCCTGAGCCTATGGCCACAACTCCCAGGCTTTGAAGATGTCTTCCATGGAACCTAGTGTTCTCTGAGTTGACATGATTGTTGTTGTATTTCTTGGAGTTATTCACAGGGAATCAGCTGTGTGGGCAGCTAGTTAGGAGGATAAGCCAACCTGAAAGCATCCTGCAGCCATCTCTTCTCTTACTGTGACCTACTGCCCAGGAGCATGGAGAGGGGACTGGCTGCACTCTGTTGACCCTCAGCGAAAGTCAGGTACCAGACAAAGCAAAGAAAAGGATCACTTCACACCAAGGAGCCTCCTGCAGCCAGGAAACTATAGACAGAGGAAAATTGCAGCTGGACGGTGCTGAACCATCTCACATGTCACCGTGTGTCACTGGTCTGGTATCTGAAGTGGAATTTTATAAATTCAAACTGGTTTTCGTCATTGTGAATTCAGAGCTCTAAGTCAGGGGCTGTTACAGACTCTTCAGGAGAGCAAAGCAGGGGGTTCCAAGGTCAAAGCCCCCTCTACTGCTGACCTTGGGCTGTGTGTGACCTTGAGCTCATCCCCTAGCCTTCCTCTGCTCAGCTGTAAAACAGATGAAGGACATGGATCTGTGGACATTAGAATTCTGTAAAAGGCTCTTGGGAAGGTGATTTAAAATAGCATGCAAATGTGTTACTTGCTAGGGTTTCATGATATGGCTATAGAATAGTTGAGCTTCTGCATGGAGAAAGCCAGACTCAGGGCAGGTCCAGCTGTGGTCAGCTGTGGGTAGGGACCCTGCTCTAGAGCCTGGAAGATGCAACCAGGAGCCCATGTAGTGAAGGAGGTGAGTGCTCAGCTCAGAGTAGGGAGAACAGGAGGATGAAAGGTGGCAAGGTTAAGGCTGGGTCTCTGATGCTGTGGAAGAGAAAGGATTGGCCAGAGAAGGAGGCACCCTTGGGAGTACAGGGCAAGGGATACAGGAGGGTGGACTGTGGAGAGGCCCCCCAACTGGTGTAGGCATCTTTCCTGGACAGTGTGGTAGCCAGAAGTGTGGGCTCATGGATAGGGTGAGCCCTGAGTTTTCAAGTGCCTTCTGTCACTGATCTGTTCTCTAATCCTTGGATGACACAGTAGTCTCCAGGGACTGGTGAAGCAAATGACTGTGGATAAGGGGAAGGGCCCCGATGGCATAGATTTTGACCCCATATCCTGAGGGCCAGAGCTGTGAAAAGCCCACACCCCCTTGAGTGGTTCTTTCTGCCTCTTAGCTCCTGGAAGGTCCAAGTGGCTGCATTCCCCTGCCTCCAGCTTTGATGCTCATCTGACATTACTTTCTGTGTATGAGCCCCTCTTGCCCTCCTAGGAGGACACTTGCTATTGTCGTTAGTCAACCTGCTTAATCCTAAGTGACCTCACATCATGATACTTCACTTCCTCATGCCTGTTGAGAGACCTTTTCTCACACGTGATCCCGTGGGAAGCGTCTGAGGATGAAGATGGTACTACACATGAATATACTAACGGAGGCAAGAACCATGAAGGCATCCCTCAGCAGACCCTCATGTAACCCCATGAGGGCCCTGCAAAATGGAAGCACCATGTCAGAGCCCCAGGCTTCCAGAGCAGAGCACAGGAGGGAGGGTTCACAGGAGTCAGACTGCGTCCTGTGTTTCTACATGGGGACTCGGGGCGCCGCACTCTTGCATGTGTATGATGGGTTCCCACTGTGTTTATGGACAAGCCCTGCCCAGTTTGCCTCCTTGTCTACACATGGGTTTGGGGGACAGCAAGAGAGCCTTGAGACCTCAGACTGAAGATTCTGTTCATTCATGACAGGGTAACCCTGGGTTTAGTTTGCTCTTGACCCTTCTTCCTCTGTGGTCCTGCTGAAGCAACACAGGCATAAGGAAAGGGTGGGTGTGGGATGAGGGTCTAGGCTATAGTTGAGCAGCTTTCAATAGGCAGAGGACCGTGCAGGCATGTGGACTGGGGCTTGGCAAGGTTCCCTGGGTTCAGAGAGAGCAACTGGGGCTATTGCTACAGCTCAGTCCAGATAAAAGGAAGATGCTGTAGAGATGCATTCCTGAGCTAGCATGGCGTGGTGACAGGGAGTAGGGTAACTAGGCAGGGTGGGCCAGGATCTGTGATGATACCTGAAGGACAAGGGATGACACACTGCACCCTTGTGCCCATGTAATGGATACTTTCCTTGTCACTATGAACAAATACTTGACCTGCCAAGGAGTGACTCAAGGAAGGGAGAGTTATTCCAGCTCATGTTTGAAAGTATATAGACCACTGAGACAGGGAAGGCATGGTGGCCGTGCACAGCTCCGTGACAGTGGGAGCATGAGGCTGCTTGTTCACACCTCAGTGTTCACATCTCAGATCAGGAAGCAGAGGGGAGAATGCTCAGCTTTTTTTACTTTCTGCTTTTCATCTTCAGACTTTAAGACTAGATGGTGAAAAGCACAGGGAGGGAGGGAGGGGAAGAGGGAGGGGAGGACAGAGCCTGGAGTTTGACTGCCTCAGTTCTGAAGAGTGCATTGGAGCTCTCCAGGGGAAGGGAACGAGTTGTGTGCTACACAGAGTACTGCAGACTATCTGGTTTCCTGGCTACCAAAAGGATGTGGTACAGGGGCAGGCAGCAGCCTCCAGTGGAAGGCTGTAAGAACCTGTAGCTGCCCGGTGGACAGATGGCCACTGCTAGCACAATTTCCTATTGAGGTAGTTGCCATGCTCACACACTACAGACAAGAAAGTAGAGACTCAGCAAGGTGCAGCAGGGCAAGGAGGAACCCAGGACAATGTGCACTAACACAGTCCTCCTGAACTTTTGCGGTACCTACCCTCAAAGTCCACACACATCCTGAAGCCAAGGGAGGAATCCTCAAGATGGAGCCTCTTTGCTTTCTGCTCCTTGTTCTATCTTTGTCAGTGTGTCTCCTCAGGACAACCAAGTGGCTCTTATGATGGCCACTTACTGAGAATTCACAGGCAGTAGGGCCTAACACACACAAACACACACACACACACACACACACACACACACACACACACACACACGGTTCTCTTAGTCTCTGACCTCCCAAGAGTGCTGAGGTCACAATGATGGGTGAGACAGAGAAAACATTAGAAATCTGGCAAGGGACAAGCCAACAAACAACATTGCAGGGGGATTTAGAAAGCATCTGGACAAATGGTAACAGTGGGGAGGCATCTCCTGGAAAGGGAGGGGCTTAATGTTAAACAGATGGATGTACAATGAAGAGTTGGTGGGTAGATGTGTGGATACGTGGAAAGAGATGAATAGATGGATTAGATAAATAATTAAATGGATAGATGAATGAGATAGATGGAGGGATGAAAGAGAGGATGGATGTGTAACTAGGAACAGAGGGATAGATGGGTGTGTGGATGGATGGGATGGATAGATAGATAAATGGAACAAGTGGATAGATGGATGAGTGTGTGGAATGAATGGGATAGGTGAATGGATGGATGGATGGATGGATGGATGAGAGAAATGGCCTAGATGGATACATAGATGGACACATGGACTGAGAAGATGGGTGGGTGAATGGGATGGGACAGATGAAGTAGGTAACAGAACTTGAATGAGCCTAATGGTGGAGAGAGGCTTACAGTGCACTATGGAGGAATATCTAGGATGGATGGATGGATGGATGGATGGATGGATGGATGGATGGATTAAAGAATAAATAAATGAATGGATGTGGTTCCATTTTTTTATTTTTTATTTTTTTGTTTCTTCCCTTGGAGTGGAGTGGAGGTGCTGCTGCACACCCACCATGTGGGGAAGGATGAAGTAGAGCCAACTTCTGTGGTCTACTTCTTCCCTTGGGGTGTGGATACGTGCCTGGAGGGAAAGGATGAAGTAAAGTCCATAACAGGTAGTGGGTGGTGGGGGAACTCTTCTCCAACGATTTCAGTGTTACAGCTCTTTTAGGTGACATTCAATAAACAGCTCTCTCAGACGGTATTCACATACACTTTATTCAGGGTGAATCAAGGGATATATATATATATATATATATATATATATATATATATGAACCTTGGAAAGGGGCTCTTTTTAGGGTGAAGTTTTACTGGCTGAGGTTTAAGGTTTTGGGGATATCTCATTTGCATGGAGAAGCATTCTAGGAACTTAGACCTGTAATTTCACCAAGGATTACATGACATTTTTCAAGTTGAAGACTGGGAGTTAGACTCCCCAGACCAGGCAGAGAAGAGGAAGCCCTGCTAAGAAAAAGGAGTCCTTGATTTTGTGCCAACTTAGAAAAGCTGTCCAGACATGGTAGACTACAACCTTAGTAGCAAGGTGCAACAAATGGATGGATAGATAGATGAAGGAATGGACTAGAGAATAAATGAATGGATAGATGTGTGAGTGGGTAGATGGGTGGATGAGCGAGGAAGTGGGTGATGAGTAGATGGATAGATGTGTAGACAGATGAATGGATGCATGCATAAATGGATAGGTAGATGGATGAATGAATTGATGAAAGGATGGGTGCATGGATGGTGTATAGACATATGAGTGGATATGTGGCTGGCTGGCTGGATGAATGAATGGGTGGATGTATTCATGCATGGCTGGGTGGGTGGACTGGATGTGTGAATGGATAGATGCATGAGTAGGTGAGTGAATGGATGGATAAGTCTATAGAATATGAATAGATGGGTGGATGGATGGATAGTATATGGTTACAAGATGGATGTGTGGATGAATGAGTGGATTGATGAAAGATGGGCAGAGTGATGGCAAAGTGGGTAAGTGGGTTTGTGGATGGGTGGATTGGATGGATGGATGGGTAGATGGATGGATGGAGGGTGGGTGGGTAGATGCAGTGACAAGTAGATGGATGCATAGTAGATGGCTAGATAGATGGATGGGCATCTGGGTAGATGTTTGGATGGATGGATGGATGGATGGATGGATGGATGGATGGATGGATGGTAAATGGGCAGATGGGTGGATGGATGGAGGAGTGCATAGATAGATGGGTAGATGTTTTGCATGGGTACATAGATCTATGATCCATGGATGGGTGGATAGATGTATGAGTGGATAGATAATGGTAACTTTCATTCCTTCCCTTTCATGTCCCTCAAAATGGTCTCAGTTGCCATCTGTCTCCGTGATCCACAGGAGTGGATGAACTTGACTACATCTAAAGCTCCTTAAGGGGCAGCTTTCCCGGGTGCCATAGCATTCCCCATCTTTCTCTGGAGACCAGGCTGGCTTTAGATGCCAGAGCTCAATCTGGAAGGGTCCAGCCCAAGGCCCTGTTCCTTGGCACTCTGCCGCTGGGTATGCTGGCTGCAGTTTGCCCCCACCACCCTGCCGTAGGAGGATGCAGCTCCCAATTAAACTGTTTCAGTGACAAAGACCCAGGGTAATCGTGTGATTAAAAATAAACCAGGGCTGATGCTGCTCACTGGAGCCTAACAACTGAGGGTGGGGGCGAGGAGGAGGAGAGGGATGCTTCCATCCCTGCTCCTCTGACGCCATTGCCATAGGGGATGGGGCGGTCGCACTTTTGTTTACAGCAGAATGAAGGAGACATAGAAAGGAGCACTAGGTGGCAGGGACTTGAGGCAAAGTGGGAAATCCTTTCATGAAGTTAAAGTCCACTGTGGCACTGCAGAATGAGGGAGAATGAGCTGGGGTTCAGTGAGCAGCTACTGCATGAGTCCCTGGGACCTTTCTTTGGGTCATCATGGGAACCTGGTGCAAGGTATTTAGTGTTATTTACAGGAGTGTGGGCTGTGATTCAGAGGTGCCTGTGCTGTACCCTTCACTCAGCATGTATTGAGTACCAACAGTATGCCAGGCACCGTTCTAGATGCAGAAAACAGGGAGAGTCAGACACAAGTCCTGCCACCATGTGATTTCCCAGAATCTCCACCAGCAGAGGGTTGAGCTGCCACTCTATCCCTCTTACTGTTTCCCACCTAGTGCAGGTTTGCTACCTGAGCCCAGGGTCCCTTCCCTGAATGAGAGCTGCTCTGAAGTGACAAAGCATGGCTGTGCTTGGGACATTTGGCAAATCCTTGTTTTTCTGGTGTCCTTCACACACTGAGGTTGTGTCTGTCACCAACTTCCTCTAGCCTGGAAATGCTCAGCTCCCTGATGCTCAGGACTGGGTGGCTGAGTCCTACTGCACCACCCTTGTGGTCTGCCAGGTCACACAGTACCTTTATGTTAGTCTGAGGGACTTCAGTGACCTTTGGCATGCTCCTCTCAGGCCTTTAGCACTCTTGTCCTCACTGTAGAATCTTAGGGGCCCTTTAGGGTGATGAGCAAGGAACAGACTTCCAGCCCCCAACATCTGCATGACCCCGGACATGGCCGGAAGCCTTGAAACAGCATCGTGCACTTTTGTTATCACCCAGCTTCTCCCTCTGTCGAGGGTGTGGCTGGAGTCTTGCCTCCTGGAGGGACAGGTGCACCACCCCTGCAGAAGACTGGAGTCCAGAAGCAGCCATTCCCTGCAGCTCCATGGCTATGCTGAAACTGTAGGAGTTTCTGGTTTTGACTGACCCATGAATTAGAGCAGACACTAACTCTGAAGCTTCTGTGTGGAACTGCATGCTGCCCTTCCTGGAGGAGGCACCACGGTAGCACTCTGCCCTCCTTGCCCAGGGTCCTCACACAGCCAGTCATTTATGTATCAATTTGGCCCTGCTATATCCCTTCCTATGGCCCAGATGGGGCTTTGAACCTCTCTTGTGACCATAGGATGCGTCTTTGCCTTCTGTCTGGCAGTGCTGTCACCCAGAGGCTCATGCAGTGACTGTGCATCCTGTCACTGATCCAGAGCACTGAGAGCCTAGTCATCTCATGGGCTTCCCGCCTCCACAGCCACCATGTGCATTGCTGCTCACACTCGTGACCATGATCTGGATCAGATATGTGTACACATGAACCCGTGGAGATCAGCGTTCAACCTTGGGTTCCATCTTCAGGAATGTCATCCACCAAGGTGTCTCCCAGGCCTGGGGCTCACCTGTTAGGCTTGGCTGACTTGTAAGCCTCGGATTCTCTTGTCTCTGCTCCAGCACAACCCTGGACAATAAGCACATGCCACCACACCTGGCATTTTAATGTGGGTTCTGAGTATCAAACTTGGGTTCTTATGCTTAGAGGTCAAGCACATTACTGACTGAGCCATCTCCCCAGCCTCTAGCTGAGCACAGATGTGCCATGGCCTGCAGCCATCTCCAGGGCAACACAGACTGCCCAACCCCCTACCTCATTCTCTGTGATGCTCAAAATACACCCGCCACCAGTGCACAGCCACATCTCCATTCTTATTGAGTTCTTCCTTCCCCTTGGGCCTAGGGAGGGCCTCTGCACATCTCCAGGGCCCCAACTATAGGCCATCATTCCCCTAAGTCCTGGGTAGAGCATCCTCTGTGGGCAGGAGGGAGGTGACAGCCAGAGGAGGACCATGCCTGTGTCATTCCCAGTCCACCCACCTCAGCAAGGACATAGTAGAAGGCCTGCTCTGTGCCATGTGGGTGAAGCCCATCTGTGTCTCACCCCATGCTGGGCTGGGCAAGTAGCTCCAGACTGCCCCTCCTGTTCCCTGGGCAGGTGCTCCCCTCCACCCACATACTCTGGCTTCTCTTGTAACGTAAGGATTTGGGGTTTCTGACAACTGCTTGGAAGTATCAGATTCCAAGGCTGCCCCTTCTCATGTGGCAGACACAGCAGCAAAGACTCCACCCCTTGATCTCAGTGTCCTACCCTCCCATCCCCCCATTCCCATGTTCCATCCACCTGACCTCCACCCCTACCCCAACCAGCTAATCCAACTTTTACTAGCATATCTCCCTCTTCTTTCTGCCTGCTCCTGAACTGAGCCCTACCATGAGGTCCCCAGCCTGTGATGCAGCCTACTGTGCTGGGTCCAGCAAAGGCACTGAGTTACCTCCAGGGCTGGAGGTTTGGGGGAGCCACCCTCTCCCAAGGACTCACTCCACTTCAAGGTTTCTCTGAACACGTGCATGCACACACACACACACACACACACACACACACACACACACACAGACAGACACACTTACCTTTGTGGCAGCTGAGTCCTACACCTACCCAGTTCTTTCTCCTTACCTCTCTCCCACATGCTCCATGCCCTTCTGTTCCAACACTCTTAGATGGGCTCAGCCCCACTTCACCTGTCCAGCTTCTACTGTCTCCTAGGCTAGAGCTGCCCAGACCAGACCTCATCCTTACAGGGCAGAGAGCATGGCTGCTTCAGCCTTTGTAGCCGTATGCACTCACAGCTGCTTCCTCTGAGCAGAGGACACACCAGGGAATGGGGCTTTCTATACCAATAAAACTGTATTGATGATGGTAGAAAGGGACGAAACACCTCACACTAATTATTAGTATGTATTGCCACTGTTGTGACAATTCCATCTTTGGGCCTTTCTTCTCCACATGCTAAACTCCTACTCATCCTACAAGACCCCACTATGTTAGCCTGCATCTCAGGCTTCCAGCAAAGCTCCTATGCTCCCTGTTCCCAGAACTGGAGAGCCTCACATCTCCCATCACAGATGAACCCACTCAGTTGTGATGAACTTCTCTGTGTATCTGTCTACCCCCTCTTGCCCTCCTCCTAGCTTAGTCATCTCTCTTTTGGTGGTGTCTGACATGCAGACAGCTCTGGAGTCACTCATTCAGCAAAAACTGCCAGACAGTGTACCTAGAAACACAATAGGGAGCCAGATGACACCTAGGGGCACAGGTCAATGCTGGGAGCATGAAGCTGCTTCTGGGGAGGGGAGGGCCTATACATGGCACAGGCAAAGACCCAAAGGGAGTGAAAGGATCCAGGTGGATACGGGGATTAAGTATCCAGGCAGTAAGAACAGTGAGTCCAAAGGCTGGCAAGGGGACAGACAGCCTTATGGGGACAAGGGCTACATGAGACCCATTCGTGTTATGTCTGTGGGGACAGAGGTCACCATGTCAGGGAACATCACTGAAAAGGCACATGCATAGGGACAAAAAGGCATGACAGCAGAGGCCTTGGCGAGGGGGGGGGAGTGTTTGCTGAACGGATTCATACTGTCCCATTGTGTGTATAGCGCTTTGGGGGCCCATTCTACCCCAATCCAGGGATCCTTTGCGTTATCAAATGAAAGCTAGCATGAACCTATTCCTCCCAGGAGCCTCTGTGGACATCAGCTGTTCAGGTCTATCTTGGGTGGGCACCTGTTGGGACAAGGAGACCAAAATGTGGAGAACACTGATCAGCTGGGGCCTGTGGCCACACAGGAGCAGCAGGCTCAGAGCCGCTTTGCTGTTCTGAGATATAGTTCTAATAGCAGCAGGATTAGCCTGCTGACATGCACAGGGGAGTGGCACCCTGCACACCCAGTCACTGTCTTCACTACTGCTTAGTTTCACAACCTCTTGGCATTATCAGAAGGAGATCCATGCCATCTGTCCATCCTCTGCCCAGCCGTCTGGTTGTCACTCATCTGCTTCCTGTCTCCAAGGCTGTGTGTGTCTTGCAGGGGTCACAGTGAGTCCATCACTGTGCAGCCTTTATGCCTGGCTCCTTTTTCCAAATGATACATTTAAGGCTCACCTTTTGTTGCCTGTGACCCAATGGGTGTAATTAGGGATTCTCATCCCACCCAGAGAGTGCAGGGCTTCTTACCAACCTCCTCTACCCAGAGCCCCTTGTCCCTTGTCTCTGGAGACAGGTGCTCCTTCAGGAGCAACACATGTAGCCAGTGTGTGTAGTGAGAAGGACCAAGGACTGGTGTTTTGCAAATGCAGAGCAGGACCCCATCCTAGTGCTTCTGTCCTGAGAGGCCATGCCATGGCTGGATGGGCAGTGTGTTGTTCTTCTGGGGTCGTCACCACTCACTTTCCTGGTTAGGCATGAGTTCTGTCCGGAGTATTGCTGGGCTCTTGTCTGGGGTGGTTGGGGTCCTGCCATTGGCTGAAGATGCTTCTCAGTTTCCTGCTGATTGGCAGTGGCATTTACTATCCTGTGATCTGTAACAGATCAGAGCATGATTTGTCCCACTCAACCCAAATGAAGCTCCTGTAAGGGTCCTGCTTCTGATGGAGAGACAGGACCCTATCCTGTTTTCCATAAACAGATTCGAGAACTGGGCATTGGCTGGGCTCCGCTAAAGCCTGTTGTTTCCCAAAGCTCTGCTCTGTCTCCATGGAGATCATAAAACAGGGTAAGGGAGATGCAGGCCTGAACACCTGCCTGCCCCTGCCCTGCCCTGCCCTGCCCTGGCATAGGCTGCTTGGTTCATTATCCTTCATTTAAAGCATTTGTAGCATGGGGGCAGTAAACAGGAGAAAGACTTCTGCTGAGCCATGAATATGCATGGGAAATTCCAGCCTGCAACAGTCACAAAGCCCCTCTACTTCCTTGGCCTTAATGCACAGTGGTGTTCTTCAGTGCATGCATAATGCGTGCACATGGGACCTAGAATAGCACTCAGCCCCCAGACTCCAGGAAGGCGGAGTTTGTGTTACTACCTACCTAGCACAGGACCTTGGGAGGCCACCTGTCCTCAGTGGCAGCCTGGGCCGCTAACATATTTGCACATGGTCACTGGCCTTGCCTGTTCCCAACATGGGAGGCAGAGCAGGGAGAGGTGGCTTCTCACCTACAAAGGCACAGTGGTGGCTAAGGGTGGGAACTCCTGAAGAGTGTGTTACTTCTCTGGCTGTTGGGCACAAACAACTTAAGTGATTTTAACTCACAGTTCCAGGTACTGTCACCTGTGAGTGATGTCACACACCACAGGCAAGTATGGCCACTCAAGAATTGTCACTGAACCAAGGACTGTCCTGTGAGGAGAAGGGTCATCCTTGCTGTTCTGGGTGTTTGTGAGGAAGGACAGTTTCTGAGGCTCAAGGACCACTGTTCTCTCCAGCACCCTCCTTACTCCCTACATTTGGTGTGTCCTCCCTTGTGCACTGGTGAACCACAAGGACTGAGGGGGAGAAATAGGTCCAACCCTGCTGTTGTCATGACCACTTGCCACATCTCCAGCCACCACCACCCTAGAACCCCAAATTCCACATTGATGGACTCAGCCAATCAAGAGTGAAGAATATTCTTTTAACTGGGCTCAGTAGTACACACCTGTAGTCCTAGCACTCGGGAGACTGAGGCAGTAGGATTGTGCCAATACTATGCCATCTGTTTATTTCGGAGTCCTGGGTCCCTGCAGATATGGGGACAACTGTGTGTTAATTATCTTGCTTTAATGTCTTCTTCAGACAGTGGCCTCTGGTGGTGTGAGGCAGGTGTGGACAATGCTCACTGTCATAGTTGTTCCAAAATGAACTTAATGGCACTCTGGGCTTTGCAGTTTCTGTGTGACACAGGCTGATTCCCCCCCCCCCCCCCCGAGCTATCTCTCTGGCAAGCCCGGAATCTGTGTGGATTCCAACCCTGATCTCCCAGGTGAGTCGGTGAATCTGGCTGCCACACTCAGCATTTAGGAGTCCCCAAGTATTTCCAGCTGACTCATGGAAGCGTGACACACAGCCACTGCTGATAGGTTAAGGTTGCTGGCTCTGGGTGTCAGTGGCATTTATGAATATCATAGGGCAACATTTACTCATGCAGCTTCCGGAAACACAGCGAAGGAAATCACCCCAGCGAGTACTCGCTGCCTGACTTATCTTTGCCTGTTACAGTTGCCTAATCACATAACTATGTATGAGGAAACACATCCACACTAAGTCTCAGAGCGAGCTCTGCTGAACTAGGAGAGATGTGGTATCACTGTATTCCAGAAGAGGCTCATGTAACCTGGGTTAACCTTGAACGTGCTAGGTAACCAAAGCTGGTCTTGAACTCTTGAACTCTGGCCTCTGCTTTTACAGTGCTGGGATGACAGGCATGAGCCATCACACTTGGCTCTTAGCTTCGTCTTTGTATGAAGGATGGTGCATAGCCTTATAGCTGTTTCTATACTTCTGCATTGAAGTGTGTGTGTGTATGTGTGTGTGGTATATAGGTGTGTATGTTTGTGTGTTTTAAGGTGTGTGTAGGTGTATGTATGTGTGTGTAGGTGTGTAGGGGTATGGATGTATATGTAGGTGTGTAAGCGTGTGTATAGGTGTGTAGTTGTATGGGTATGTGTGTAGGTGTGTAGGTGTTGTATATGTGTATGTGTGTATGTAGGTGTATAGGTGTATGGATGTGTGTAGGTATGTGTGTGTATGTAGTTTGTAAGTGTGTATGTGATGTGTAGGTGTGTATGTGTGTGTAGGTGTGTGTAGGGTTGTATGTGTGTGGTATATAGGCATGTGTGTGTACATGTGTGTCTAGGGTTGTGTGTGTGTAGGTGTATGCACATGCACATAGAAGCCAAGTTCATACTCAAATGTTCCTCTGGTGCTGTCCGTGTTTCTGTTTCTTTCTTGAGACAGTGTCTCTCATTTGGCCTGGAACATTCCAAGTAGTATGGATTGTTTGCCCAGCCAGCACCAGGGAGCCCCCTGTTTCCACAGACCCAGCATGAGCCACCGTGCCTGGCTCTTTTTTATCTAGGGATCAAACTCCTATCCGTGTGCAAGCGCAGGGGCTTTATTGACTGAGCCTCCTATCAGTCCAGCAGTGACGTCTTGATATGCACTTGCCTTCTGGATTCTGAAACTTGGGAAATTCTCTCTTATCTCATCATCTCTCACATCCCCCTCTGCCTCATGATGTGGACACAAGCTTGCCACTTACCTCCTGGGTCCTCGTCTTTGCTGTTTAACTGGTTCCAGACCTGAGGGAAGCATCCATTCCTAATGCAGGCAGTGGCAGCACTGACTGCTTAGTCAGGGTGAGTTCTGCTGGGCACAAAGTGGCCTGGCTTTTATTGTCCACCAGGCCAAGAGGCCCCTGTATGCTGGATACCAGCCAGGGGTCATCCCCTGCTGGGTAGCCAGAGAAGCCACAGCGTACACACTGCCATCTAGCTGTTGGAACCCTACACCACACACCTTCACACTGTGCGTGCACTCCACAAGAGACAGAATGTGAACTGAGCTAGCAGGATACAAGGAAGGAAGAACCGGGTGAGCTAGGGCGCATCTTCACCATGGAAAGAGACCCAGGTGACTAGGGGTGCAGATGAGGAACAGGGGGACCCAGATGAGCTGAAGCCTTGGCTGGGTTGGCAAATATGTAAGGACAGTCCCCCTTCCCCCAGTGCTGGGAGAGGAAAACAATAAGTCTAAGACATTTCTCCAGAGAAGTTCTAAATCACACCCTCTCATCCATTCCTGACTGGGCATGTGTGTGTGTGTGTGTGTGTGTGTGTACAGGTTCATGTGGGGGTGCATATCATTGCATTTGTAAGAATCTGTGTGTATGCACATTGCCCGAGTGTGTGTACATGGGTGTGTCTACAAATACATTCATGTGAGTGTGTGTATCTTGGCATTTGCAAGAGTATGCATCTATTTATGCACTTTGTTTGAGAGAGGGGGAGGGAGGGAAATGGAGAGGGAGAGGAGAGAGAGGGAGAAGAAGAGGGAGAGGGAGAAGGAGGGAGAGGGAGAAGGAGAAGGAGCATCCATCCACACACTTCTTGGCACATGCTGTCCTATCTGTGTCTGAGCGATTAGAGACACCAACTGCTCATACCTTTGCCAGCCACCCTCCTCAGGAGCTCTCTGAGTCCGCCTATATTGTAGGCGTGATGGATGGGTGGAGTTCAGCTGTTCTGTTCCCAGCATATGTGTGCCTTGCCCAGCTCAGCAAGCTCATTGTGCCTTTCACACACCCTAGCTGGTTGTCCTCCCAAACTCTGGGGAGTAGCCTTTTCCTCGTCCCTACTTTGTTGCTGATGGAGGAGTCCTGGGGGCCAACAACTCCAATAATTACCCTCAGGTCCCATAAACAACCAACCCCAGAGCAGGAGTTCAAATATATGTGGCCATGAACATCGAGCTCTTTGCTGTTCCTAGAAGTGTCTATCTGAGTGTGAAGGAAAAACAGACAGAATAAAGACAGTCAGTCAGATAGACACTCCTGGGACATGTCCACCTTTGTGATAAATAGCCTGAGCCAGTTAGTTTTTGTCAACTTGCCACAACCTATCACTTGAGGAATTGTCTAGATCAGGCTGGTCTCTGGGCATCTCTGAGAGATTGTCTTGACTAATTAACCTAGCCCACTATGGGTAGCTCCATTCCTTAGGAAGGTGTCCTGAACTATGTACAAATGAAAAAGTCAAGCTGCATACCTATCTCTCTGCTTTGACTGTGGATGTGATTGCTTGCTTGAGTTCTCACCTTGACCCCCCCCCCTCCCTTGGTGATGGCCTGTGACCTGGAAGTATAAACTGAGCAAATACTTTTCTCCCCTAATTTGCTTTTGGTCAGGGTGTTTGGCCACAGCAACATAAAGGAAACATAAAGGAATACAGTCCTGTACTAGCAATGACAGTAGCACTTTGCCCAGTACCCTATAGTTTATGCAGCCTGTTGGGACAGGTGGGTGTTTTTAGGTGTTATCAAGGCTGTAGCAGAGTCCTTGTGTGCTGTGGTTCCTGCCATGTGGACCTGGCACTGATACCCTTGGTCCACTGGCCCTGCAGCAGTGTTCATACTTACCGACCCATTACTGGTAGATGGGGAAACTGAGTCCTTAGAGAGAGTGGCTGAGACACAATTGTCCAGGAACACCAGCCAGGGACCAGGCAGCAGCCTGTCATCTTTGATACTCCTCAATCACTACTCCTGAACTCCTGACCAGCCTCACTCCTCAGACATAAAGATAATCGAGGAAGGTAGAGACTATCATGTCCACCCCTGAGCCCCTCACCTCTTTGATGAGGAAGGGCGTATCCAAGGACACGAGCTTTAAGATGTATGCTCCAAAGACTTCGAGGATCACATGTGCCCGCTGTGTGGGGCGGGCCTGGAGAGGGAAGGCAGAGCTTCCGTGGAAACCCTGGCTATTTTTACTCCTGTCTCTCCTGCTTCTGCCTCCCACTGGATTCTCGGTGAGCTGCGGCGGCAGCAGCCCCCTGGGTCCCTCGCGTGCCAGGCACAGGCTATTTTTATGACCCTCTAATTTGCCCATAGATCATGTCAGACCACCAGGGGCAAGGTGGGGAAGAAAGGGGTACAGAGAAGCAAAACGTCTGTGGGAGGGGGCCTGCACCCACTATTAAAGTGCAGGGGATAAGATTAAGGTATAGCTGGAGATAAACCAGGCCTCCCAAGTAGGAGGGAACCCACTGCCTTTTACAGCCACAGCAACCAGCATGGCCTCACTGTGCCCAGCATCCCCCGGAATAGACCAGGAGACCAGGGTTCTAGTCCTGAGTCCAGCCTTAACTGGCTGGGTGACTTTGGGACATTCACCTAACTCCTTTGGGCTCGGTTTTCTCTGTCTTTGCCATTTATAGAGCATCTAGGTCTGCATGCTAGATAAGCAAGAAGTAAATTCTGACACCAACTCTACAAAGTCCCCACAGGCCATCTGAGTCTGGCAAGGGTAGGGAGCAGCTCTAAGACCTCTGCACAGGCATTGAAGACCTAGATAATACCAGAGTTAGCCTTTCCCTGAGACCTACAGCATCTCTGGTGCCCTTTCACGTGCTTTATACATCTTATGCCTACAGTATCCCTCTTATGGATAATTTTATGTATGCCCGTCAAACAAGTCAAGACAGCTGGAGGTGTGCCCAAGGTCACACAGCTGGAGGCTGGGACGTGACCCTCCCCACCCACTCAGCCTCCCCCCCCCTCCCCCCCGGGGCAGAAGGACATTTGATGAACATTCCTTTCCCACTCTTTCCTAACTCATCTGCAGCTCAGAAAGGAGAGGGCTCTTGTCTAAGGCCATACACCAAGCTCCTCTACAGCTTTTTTTTTTTTTTTTTTAAAGAGGGAAGCCAGGTGTGGTGACACATAGTTGACATCCAACCACTCAAGAGGCTTCTTAGTGAGGCCAGCCTGGGGTACATAGCAAGATCTTCTGTCTCTAAAAATAAGCAGCTTAAGATTTGTTTAATTAATTAAGTTAAAAGAAAAAAATGACAGATGGCAAACAGAAGAAGAGTCCCTGCCCTCTTATTTGACTTCAATCGCTGGGGATGAAGAGAAAGGGGAGGCACCATAGGGAAGCACTCGGAAGGTGGTCAGCTCACCCCACACCCTGAACCCCAGCTCTCAGCTCTGCCTCTGAATTTCAATCTGGTGTTCGCCCAGCAAGATCCTTCAGGCAGAAGTTGCAGCATGTCTGAAGAATGTGCCCTAGTCTGCCTCCCATGCACTACCAGGAGTCCCAATCACCTGGAAGGGTGCACTGTCCCTGAGCCCCGGGCCTCCCCTTTGGCATTAGTTCCTTGAAGTGATGGGACTACCTTGCTGTCCACTATACAGAAAGCAGGGAAACTGCCCAGGCGGAGAAGATGCCCTGTTCCAAAATGAGAAAGCAATTACTCAGGACAAGGACGGTCACTGCCTACAAGTGACACCTCTGGCCCCTGCTAATAGTGGTTGAATCATTTTCCTCTCCCTGCTAATGGCGTGCGTAATTGCACTGGTTTTTCAGGCGTCCTTCACCCGTACTTATTTAGACTAGTGACTGATGCGTTGCCATGGAAACCGGCACTAGGAGGAAAAAAAAAAAGTCCCCGGTACAGTGAGGAAGTGGAAGGCTGCAGCTCCAGTCTGCAGCTACAACTTGTGTCAAAGAACCGAATTTTCAGCCGATCCTGATTTTTCCATCTTCAAAAGTCAAATTCGTGAACCTCCTCGTGGATTAAAGTCTCTGGGGTTGTCTTTCTTAGTCCTGTGATCTATTCTTTTTTTCTTCTCTTCTCCTTAAATTCTGACTGTAGAAGACTGCAACTTTTTTTTTTTAACTCCTTGTTGGATTAACAGAGAATATAGTAAGTGAGGCCAGCCTTGAGGACCCAGTCTCCACATGGACCCAGAGGAGGAAGAGGCAAGGGACCGGTCTGAGTGAGATGGTCATACCCAGGTTAGGAACGATGGCTGAGAGCTCCCGGTTCAAGAAGAGAGTTCATTTTGGAGGTATGGTGCTACCTCCCCAGCCTGCTTGGGGTTGGCCGATGTGAGTCTTTGTTCTCTGCTGGAGCAGTGGAGACAGTAGCCCCGGAACTCTGATGCTACTGGCGCTCGCTCGCTCAGTGATTATGGTGGCATGCTCGCTCGGTGTAGTCAGCAGGCTGATGGGTTCCTCCAGGCTATTGTTTCCATCATGGCTTTCTCCTACTTCTGACTTAGACGAAAACAGAGGTAGCTGACGGATCACCCCAGGATGCAGGCATCTCTGTGGCAGAGAATCCCCCACAGTCTTATTTGTATTCTTGAGTGGCTCTCTGAGCACTGGTGGGTTTCTGAGTCCAACTAGAACATCTGTTCCTAGTGAAATACTGTGTCGAGGGGGCTGACTGTATGGGGAGGGGGTGACTGAGGCACCAGTGTCTCAGGATCCCTGCAAAGTGCATGGGAAGTTCCCCAAGCTGGGACGGGGATGCCTGCTTCCCTCAGTGCAGGCTGCCCTTCTTCAGAGAAAGCATGGCCAGCTCAGCTTCTGTTATTGTTCTTTAATCAAGCAGACTCCCTGCTACTCTGGTGGTGTGGCAGTAGAAAGAAAGAAAGAAAGAGAAGCTAACAGGAGCTGCTGTCTTCCCAGGGTTCAGACTGGCTCAAGGACGTAGTGAGCAAGAGGTTATCTCACCCCACCCCTGGATGTCACTTTGAGGTCTGCAAAGATAAATGTGAGTTGCCAAGATTCTAGTGACGGGGGCCCTAGTTCTCACTGCACGGCAACCCTGTGTTCTGTTTGTCACCTGTGGAGTTTGTGCTTCTGGACAGGGGCTGCAGTTATTGACTGGCAGGGAATGAGAGCTCAGGGGTCAGATGTCTGTCTGTAAAGGTCATGGCCAGGCTGAGTCTGTGCCTTCTGTTTCCATTTGGACTGCCCAGCCCTCACCCAGAGCCACCCTGATAAGGGGTGTGCTCTGATCCCCCGTGGTCCTGAGCTCTGGTTAGCCAAGGTGTGGATGCTGAAGCTCCAGTCTGCAGAGTCCTGGCTCCCTCCCACAGGAGGCAGCAGCTTCCTCCTGCTCAACAGGTCTCTCTTCTCAGTGCCCTAGTTCCCAAGCCTCAGCTGCTGGTGTCCTTAAAAAAGATTAAAAAGCTAAAAGGATCCTCCCGCCTCCAGTCCGGATCCCAAATTTAAATCCAGGCTACACTCCTCCAACCTGTGAGCCTTGGACTTCACCTCCAGGAGCCTTCTCTAGGAGGGACTGACTCTGTCTTTTGGAAGGGGTGGGGGTGGGGTGTTGTTCACCAGGCTGCTCCACTAAGGGCAGTGCAAATTGGCAGCTGTTTTAGTTGAGAAATTCTGAGTCCCTGGGGGGAGGATGCCAGTTGTGAAGTCGGACCCAAGACCAGATGTTAGAAGTGGAGATATCGGATAGATAGAGGCTGCATGCTTGGGCACACAAAATGGGGCCCACCCAGGCCACATGACTTGGCTCAGCAGAGCATGGAAGCCTTTGCTGCCTTGGGGGAAGCAGCTAGGTTGACTCTGGGACAGGAAATTTTGTCTACCTGTTCTTATGGGAGTGCCCCTCCCCTGCCATTGTCAGTGAAGCCCTGGGCTGCTGGAGCCTGAGGCACCTGTCCTCTTGGCCTCTTCTTTTCACCGAGTGCTCCTAGAACACCAGAGGCCACCTTGGCAGGGCACTCCCAGCCAAGCTAATCAGCCACATGCAAATCAGACCCAATTCATCCATTTAGTGTAATTTCCATTCAAAGTGCTGGTTTGGGTCTGTGGATTGTGCAGGCTTGTGGAGTCTCTTGGGCTGATTTTTCCTTTTTTTTTTTTTTTTTTTTTTTTTATTCAAACATTTTAATTACTACAGAACAGAAACCACCTCACTGACAGCCAGTGGCTCTATTCATTTGTTCAACCAATTTGAGAGGGTGGTCACTGGGCAACGTCCCCAGAAACCGCTACTACCCCCCTCCTCAATGTCCTCAGTTCCCCTTGGCCATAGAACAGCAAAGAGGGCAGAGGTGGGTAAGAGAGATGCTGATAGTCACCACCAGGAGCACCCGGCACTCACAAGAGAGTTATCAGCTGAGCTCAGAAGGGCAAAGGGAGACAGAGGCAAAGAAGCCATGCACCCTTAGATGAGCACTTCCAAAGTGAAGAAAGTGAGGGTTGTTGTGGACCCCTCTCCCCAAAGCCAAGGGTGCCCACCCCTTCCTGTATTCCTAGTAAATCTCATACAGCATTGTGGGAGTGTTACTTAACGGGAACAGCTCACTGTTCAGATTTACTCTCTTCAGAAGCTCTGTGTGCCTTGTGGTGACCTTGATTCATTCAGTCAGGCTGACCTGGGTTCGGATCCCAGGACCTCTACTCGGGAGGCAGATGACTCTGGAGGCAATCGAGTCCTGCCCAGCTGCCTCCCGACAGAACAAGCTTGAGACAGCTGTGTGAGTTCAGTAGCATGCCCTAGGGAGCTCGGTCATACCCCCCCCCCGCCCCCACTGTAGGTCATGGGGTTATTTCTGGGCCTCAGTTTTCTCATTGGAGTTTTTACAATAAAAGCATGACTCTCTTCTGGGTGTTGGTGACTGAAGAAGCAGGGTGTGGCCATGCAGGCAGAAGTGCCTGTGACTGTGAGAAAAGGGGTCTTGGAGTCATACCTGGAAGTCACTGGGTCAGGGGTCACATGTGGGTAGGCATGGAGACCTGTGAAGCCACTTGGGATTCTGGCTTTCTGTGTCTTGCTTGTCCTCAGCATTCCCAGGATGTTGATGTGGCTGCCAAACCCTGTAGCCAGTGAAGGGGTTGTTTCAAAAACTACTAGGACCTAGGAGGTATAGTGGGATGAAGGGAAGCCACACCCAGCAGACCCTGCTCCATCTCATTGGCCAGGACCGTAGCTACTCCTGGGAAAGGAGGGAGCATGGATTTTTAGCTTCAAAGCCATGCGTGAAAGCGGTTGCTGACTACCACAATATAGGTGTGCCCTGGAAGAAAGGCCTTGGCACAGAGTGAGGTGGGACCTCTGATTCTGTGAGGGGGAAGCTCTGTAGAAGATCAGTTAAGGGCTTGATGCTAGAGTTTTAGTGTCTGGCTTTGGGTGCCCTCAGTAGCTGGCTTGATCTAGTCAGGCTTGAGGCAGAGAAGGATCTCATGTATTCTGCACTAGTTCAGTGTGTGTAACACGTGCTGACTGAGGCCAGGTGATGACTTTGAGCAGATCCCTGTCATGGTATTTCTTCCCAGCCCTCCCTCCCTGTCCGCCTTCTGGAGCCTCATTTCCAATGTGCGAGTATTCTGTGTCATTATAGCGAGGAAAAGCGACACAAGCTGAGACACCCAGATAGGAAGCCGGTGCCAACTTAGAACACACTCATAATGACCTCAGCAGAGTTAACCTGGGATCCCTTGCAGCCACCTTCATCAGTCTGAGGGCAGAATCCTCAGGACCTGAGGATTTCCCCTTGTTCCATCTGTCTCGGTCTCAACATACTCACAGAGCGATGCTTCCAGTATATGATCTTAGGAAGCCACAGCACATGCCCACCATGAGGGAGCTGACCGTCCAGTTCCCCATGGGCTCTCCAACATGTGAGTGTCCTAAGCGTCCAGGAGAGCCCGAACACTGGCCTGAGGGGGGGGCCTTCACTGAGGAATCATGACCCTCTCTCCCTCCCTGGTTTGGTTCGGAGCTGGTGTTCTGTGACCCCTCTTGTCTGTGCATGAGCCCTGATGTCTCGGGGGGTCTTTGATGGGGCAAGGAACACAGATGCACCTGGTTAAAAAAAAAAAAACCACTGTGTAAAGTGACAGCCGCCTGACAGTCCCTTAAGTCGGTATTCAGCTCATGTTTCATAAAAGGTTTTCAGTTGCTAGCAGATTCCCAGGAGAACTGAGAAGAAAACCACTTTGCAGGGGCAGGGAGGAGCACCTCTGTGAAGTGGTTTGTGTTTATTTGGGAAGGGAAAGCAGTTCGTGTGCTGGCAACCTTCCTCTTCTGACCTGGTTTTAGATGCTGAACTTGGCTCTGGCACAGGGCCTTAGTGTTTGGTCCCCATGGATGCAAGTCCTGGGACGCTGGTGGCCCCTACATCCATGCCTACCATGGGGGAATCAAAGGTTCTATGTGCGTGTGCATGTGTTTGTGTGTGTGTATGTGTGTGCATGCCAGAGCTCAACCTCAGAAGTCATTCCTCAGGTGTCGTTTACTTGACTTACTTTCTTTCAGTCTTACTTTTATTATATTTAATCATATATACATGTGGGGGCAGGATATTCACATTAATGTTGGTGCCCTTAGAGGTCAGAGGTGCTGAATCCCCTGAATCTGGGTTACATGGCTTGGGTGCTAAGAATCAAACTTGTGTCCTCTGAAAGAACAGCAAGTGCTCTTAACCACTGAGGCATCTCTCCAGCCAGCCCCCACTTTGGTTTTTTAAAAAATGTTTATGGTCTGTGTGTATGAAATGCATGTGTGTGTGTGTGTGTGTGTGTGTGGTATGTGTGCATGGTATGTGTATTTGTGTCATGTGTATGTGTGTGATATGCGTGTATGGAATGTGTATTTGTGTGATGTGTGTGCATGTGTGTGTACTTGTGTGTTTGTATGTATGAAATGCATATGTGTGTATGGTATGTGTATTTGTGTAGTGTATATGTGCACATGTGTGTACATGTGTATGGTACGTGTGTGGTATATTTGTGTGATATGTGTGTGTGGTATATGTATGTGTGTAGTATGCTCATGGACTTCAGAGGCCAACTTTTAGAAGTTGGAGGAAGGGTCTCTCTTGGTGTATCTGCTGTACTCCATATTCCAGGCTAGCTGGTTTGTGAACTTCAGACAGTTCTCTTGTCCCACCTCCCATCTTACCATAGGATTACAAATGGCTGCCATGACATCTGGATCTTCAGGTCTGTCAGGCCATCTTGTCACCTGCTGAGCCATCTTGCTGGCGCCTACCTTGTTTTGTTTTGGAGCTAGTCAATTAGACTAGACTAGCTGGCCGGAAAGTTCTAGAGCTCTGCCTGTCTCTGCCTCACCACTTAGGGGATTACAAGGGTGCATCACTATGCCTAGCATTTTTTAAGGTGGGCTTTGGGGATCAAACTCGGGTCCTCATGCTCGCACATCAGGCACTGTGTTGACTGACCTGTTCCCCTAGCCCAAAGCGTGAGGCTCTTCAAGAAGGCATCTCTCCTCTGCTTACTGCTGGGTTCATAGCCAGATGCTGAGACACAGAGCTGGCCCAGGGAGGAGGGAATGAGCAGACATCACACACCACAGATGCATGCACACACCAGGGCAGCATGCCATGCTCCAGGGAGCTGGGGATAAACAAAAGTGATGTCTCAGCTGTCTGTTGGCGCCATATCTCACCACAGAGGCAGCCGTGCCTCCTAGGAACCAGTGAGATTCAGGGAGGTGAATGTCAGCCTTGATCAGTAGACGGAAAGCCTCCAGGCCCTGGGTTGCTGGTACTGAGCGAGCTCTGTCAGCTAAAGGGATCATCCCACAAAGGCATGGAGCAGAGCGAAGATGCTGTCCTCAGCCCTATTGAATGAGGAAGGGGAGGATCCAGAGCGTGGAGCCCAAGCCCTGGTCTCACTGAGGTAGCACAGGCACTGTCTGGTTTTAAATTGTCATTTGGTTGGCTTGGATATTTTATTTGTTTTGGTTTTGCTTTTGATGTGAATTCATGTTTCACTCTGTGTAGTACTAGCGTGTGCCTGGTACCTGTAGAGGCCTGAAGAGGGCATTGGATCCCCTGGAACTGGAGGTACAGAAGGTTGTGAGCCACAATGTGTGTACTTGGAATCGAAGCCTAGTCCTCTACCAGAGGAAAAAGTGCTCTTAACTGCTGAGCCATCTCTCTAGCCCCTGCCTTTTGAGATGGGATCCTCTGCAGCCCAGGCTGGCCTCACATTCACTGTGTAGCTGAGGATGGCAATGAACCACTGCTCTGTGGTCAAGTGCTTCTAACAGAGTTCTGAGTCCCAGAGTACTGAGTCTCAAAGCACTAAGTCCCAGGTTCTGAGTCTGATGAACAAGACTCCCACTTCTGGCCATGCTGCCCTATAAAGATGGCCTCAGCCTGTGGCAATGGTGGACAGAGGAGTGGCCTTTGAACATAGCCATTTCTTGGTCCCCAGTATCTATGGGTGTCCCACTCCAAATGGCCAAGGGGAATTAAAGTCACTAATGGAATCCAGGTTGCTGTCTGTCAAGTCTAAGGCCCCTAAATATCTGGGTGAGCTTTCTGTGACCTCAACCGTCCTTAAAGAGAGAGGGTAGAGTTCTGAGTCACAGTGATGAGATGTGAGAGAGACTGACATGCCACAGCTCTCTCTGATTGGAGGATGGCTGGCTCCAAGGAACACAGTCTGTTTAAGTAGGTAGGGAATGGGAGGGAACACCTGCAGAAATGCCTTCAAAAAGGGCCACAACTTAACTACAATCTTGCGGGTCACCCAGGAAGACTGAGCCAGGATTCTGTAGGAAGACAGGTCTGTGTGGCCACAGGCCCCCAAATCTGCCCTCTGTCATTAGGTCAGTGTAGTGCACAGTGCATTTGTGCAGTCTGACGATGCCTCCTTTGTGTCTGCTCCCTTGCTAGATCAGTTCCTGGGACCCAAAGGTACTCAAAAAATGTCCTGCAACTCATCTAAGAGATATACTTGTGTGCAGAGTGGCTCCCCAGATCCTACTTTTGTTTTATATGCTCTTCTTTTCAAATCAGAGTCCTCTACCTGCTGACTCTGGGTGCTGAGGGCCTTAGGCCTTTGTCCCCTCATGGTAGGTCACTGTGACTGTCTGATGGCCAGAGCAGAGAATATACAGACTGTGAAGGTGAACTTCAGTCTGTAAAATGGGGTACGAGCTCCCAGCCTAGGACCCCTCCAGACCTGCTCAGCCCTAAAGAGCCCCCAGAGTTCTAGCCTGCCCTGGTAGCTGAGAGGGTGTGGCCCGGCAATAGGCCTTGCTGCTTCCATAGCTGTGTGTCTTCCCTACTTCACAGAGAGCCCAGCACGGTCTTTGGTTTTCGTCTCTGGCCTCAGTTGTCCCCTCAGCCCACTTGGAGTTGGGTGAATGATGTTGGATTTAGAACCTGCATAAAAGCTGGGCAGGCTGACTTATTCCTATACTCTCAGCACATTGGAGGCTGAGGCAGGAGGATTGTCATTAGTTTGAGGCCAATCTGGGCCATATAGTGAGTTGCATGCCATCCTGAGCTACCGAATAAGACCCTGACTCAAGAAAACAAGATAAATGAATGACTAAAACTTACAGGAGACACAGGAGCCTGGGCAAGGAGCCGGGTGCAGAGCACCAGTGAGCCAGAGCCAAACAGCCTGGCCATGTTGTCAGCCAGAGACCCTGAGCCCTTTGCAGAAAGTTGGAACAGTTCCCCAAAGCTGAAAAAAAATCCCTGGCATCACAGCCCATGTGAGTGGGTCTCTGTCCGGCATTGGGGGCTGGACATAGCACCCTCTTGCTCTTCTGCCACACCAGGAAGCCAGCATCTTAGTCTTCAGCTCCCCAGCCTCCAGAATGGCAAAGAGATTAATTTCCATTCTTTATAGACAACCTGGCCTTGGGTATTGTTACAGCATCAGAAAGGGACTGAGCTAAGAATGAAAACTAAGCAAGGGACTGGATTCAATAGAAAGAAGGGCAGAAATAGCCAAAGTGTTCGTCTCAGAAGGAGTGTGTCTAGGGCACAGACACTGACATGTTCTGCAGGAGCAGTGTCTCAGCTCAGAAAATGGGCTCACCACTGCCCCTCTGGCCCTGTCTCTGAGTCACTAGCACGATCCTTTTCCACTACAAGAGGAAGGCAGTTCTTGTGTTCCAGGCCCCCAGGGACATCCATCCTGGAGTATAAACGCCTCAGAGTCTTCTGAGTCTTTGAAGCCATTGTCTTAGAGGGATTCCTGCTCCATCAGGGGCCCTCTCCCTTCTCCCTCCCAGAGATCCACACTCAGCCACTACCAGCTTTACCTCAACCTTAAGCCCCCAGGCTACAAGTGGGCGTTCCCCCATGTTACTTATAGCATCCCATCTGTCAGCTCATGCAGGTCCTTGGGGATCAACCCTCTTTCTGTCATGGCTCTCTCCTCTACATCCCCATTTGTGGAGTGGGACAGCAATATCCCCACTGCCCCTTGGCTCTCAGTGGGATTCCACCATGATTGTCAACCAGCAGTTGAAACCTGATAAGATACAGAGGTTTGTCAAGAATACTAACAGCTTGTCAGGATCTAGACTCACCACAGAGACCAGCTTCTAGGCACGTCTGTAAAGGAGCTTCTAGATTAGGTCTGAGGGGGCAAGAACTGCCCTGAATGTAGGGTCAATCTCTTTCTGATTCCCCACTATGGATGCAGTGTGATATGTGTGCCACCACACCTTCCCACCATGATTGACTGTGTGGTAGAATAAACGCTTCCTTTTCTAAGTTGCTCTGTTGGTCATTTGTTATCTAGATGAGACAAGTCACTAGTACTGATAACTAGTATCTCTGACCTACAGTGCTCCATAGCTCAGCCATAGCGTTCGTTACCCCTGCTCGAAATTCACACTAACCCCTGCTGGGCAAGATCATCCAACACTCTGCCAGAGAGAATGAAGTGCCAATGGCCTCATGGCATAGATTAAGACTGTAGAAGCCACAGCTGATCTCAGAAGCTAAGCAGGGCCAGGCCTGGTTAGTATGGGAAAGGAAAATAGCCTGGTGGTCCTGGGGTCATCTCATGCCATTGTAAGCCAGGGAGCACCTGTATCCATCCAACTTGGGTCTGATGTCAATGTACACGGCACCCAGGGAAGGCGCTCAGGCAGCCTTCAGCTTACACCTGACCATTGTCCTCTCTGATGTTTTATCCTTCTGTGACTTCCTGGTGTGTCCTGGCTGGGTCAAACACGACCTCGGGAGGATATTTCTGGACCCTCCTCCCACAAAGTACTCAGCAACATGCCATTGAGACCTACTTCCCTCTGAGGGAGATGGGTAGAAGATGAAAGCTAACTGGCCAGGGTCCAGGGCATCTTTCTTGTGTTCTTGCTTAGACTTAGACTAACACCCCTGTGTTCCATGTTCCTCAGGCACAGTGCATGCATTTTGAGTTGAGCCTTTGTATTAAACTGTCTTCTGCATGCCTAGCATTGCTCTCCATCTCTTCCATAGTTTCTATGCTTCTTGTCAATCAAAACAAGGGACATTTACCACTCAGCTCTTCTAGAAAGGAATTGACCAGCTCAGAGCATCGTTGCCCCAATTATTGTGGGAAATATTTTTTAAAAAATGAACTGGCATGTTCCCACGCTTGAACCCCAGTGGCCTAGCCAGTCATGCACTGTTGAGCAATGGCTGACCTGTTTTTGTCTCGAGGAGACTCTCTGGCACAGAGCTTCCAAAACGTCTCCACCCAGCTCACTAAGTCACCACTGGCAGGTCGCTACCACATCAGCCCTGTGCTTCAAAACCCCCATGGCCCTTGTGATGCACATCTGGCAAACCTACACAGACTTAGTTCAGGAACAATGATAACACAATTGCTGGATGCAACAACTAAAATCCTAATCTTGTAAGCCTTATTCAATCTAAATCCTCTGGTGGGATCTGCCATTGAAACTGGGAGACACTTGTAATTACATCTTGTCCTCTTTCTATCCCTGTCCAAAAAGCCCTAACTCTCTCCTGCTTCCTCTTTTCCCCTCCCCAACCTGGAAGTCCCGCCTACTTGTCCAGTGATTGGCTCCTTTATTCATTAGGGGATTGGTTCACAAGAAGTCAACTGAGTATGACTCACCTCTTGTTCGCAACCCCTCCCAGGAGAGTGGAATTAGCATCAACATACAAATGGCACCAGGCCCATCTACAACACCTGACCCTCCAGTGGTTAAGAGGGTTAGTGCCCTCCATCAGGGCAAGGGAATTGTCTGCCTTTGAAGTTAGTCTTCAGCCAGCATCCAGGGCAGAATCCCAGGGTTTCCCTGTCATTAACACAGACACTGGAGATACTTGACTCTTATGTGCCCAATGTTCTCTGTCTGGCCACCTCTTCAGCAAAAAGTAACCTAAAATTATCAATCACAAGGCCTCCACAGGAATTCTGGTTGAGGGGTATGCTGCCCCCTGGGGGCATCAGGAAATGGATGCAGGGCTACTGATTGTCACAGGAAATATGGCATTCCTTTGTATCCCCTCCCAGAGTGCCTTTTTGGAAAAGGGCATGAGAGGAGGGACTTTCTCCAAGACCAGTATGAGTTAGCTCCAGGACCCCCCCTCCTCATCCCTAGATACTGAGCCCCCCACTCTAATCCCTTCTCTAGCATGCCAAAAGCTTCTCATGTAAGTCTCGCAATCCTTCCACATACTTTAAGTCAGTCCCAAACATAACACCCAGTGCAGTCTGTGTGCTCCGCAAACATTATTCTACTGAGTTGCTTAGGGGAGTAAACACCGGACAAACCTGTTCACACTCAGTGCACATACAGTAATGTCCAAATATGGTCTTTTAAAAAGTTTAACATCATTAATTTTAATTATATCTCTGTGTGGGCATGTGCAAGTTAATACAGGTACCCGTAGAGGCTACAGACATTAGATCCTCCTGGAGCAGGAGTTACAGGCAGTTGTGAGCTACCTGGCACAAGTGCTGAGAGAACCAAACTTGGGTCCTCTGCAAATGCAGCAAGCACCTGTAACTACCGAGCCGCTCTCCAGCCCCTGTTTTTCAAATATTTTCAGACACACCTTAGGTTGATAGAATCCATGGGTGTGAAAGCCATAGCTACATGAGGCCTGGTGCAGTTAGGGATGGCGCAGGGGAATTCAAAGCTATGCCATGTCCAGAACAACCCATTCAGCAGCATGGTCCGGCAAGCACAACCTGACTCACCCTAGAGTGTTTCTACCTAAACTGATACGGGATGGAATGGAATATCAATGTCGCGTGGGACAGCTAAAAAAAACCAAAATGTACTCCAGTCTGTGGGGCTCAGCTTGGGCCTTTTAGGCTCGTCACTCAGGGCAGAACCCAGGGGCAAGTGGGTCCTTCCAGGAACTGAGACCGTATGGCTTTATCATCGATGCCAAGAGTCTCATGCGCTCTGTCACTGTGTGACCTCAGTCCACCCCTGTCCTCCACTTGTTGCAGTGCAGTAATGGGTCCTCATTTGAACAGGATGTCCAGGAGCAGAAGGTGTCTTGTTTCAGGGCCCTGGGATGGTGTCCAGTTGGCTTGGATGATATAGACCCTTCTAAGCTCAGGCAGCAGCAAGCAGGGTATCATATGGGGGCATAAATTCCTCTTGTATGTAAGCCAGACACCAAAGTGGGTGTTAGGGAGGGATGTGTGCAGAATGTCTTTACCCTACTCTCTCTGTATCTCTATGTTGTGGGCTCTGCTGTAGACAACATTGTAGGTGGGAACCTGAGGTTGCTGAGAGGACCTTTCCTGCTTTGATTAGAAGACCAGGAAAGAACTGAGGCTCAGGTTTGTCTTGTCTGTCTTAGGGGCAGGGGCATGGCTCAGTGATGGAAGGTTCATTTAACATGCCTGAGACCTTGGAAACCATCCCCATTCATGGAACAAAAAGGAAAGAGGAGGAGAAGGGAGGATGGAGAAGGAGAGAATGCGGCACTGTTTTATGTGCTTCATAGTCTATCTATCCACTGGTATCCCAAGAGAGGAGGGGGTTACCCCAGGGAATATATCTGTGGCTTGAAGGGCTTTACATTCTTCTGGTCTTTACTCATACTGGTCTTGGAGAAAGTCCCTCTTCTTGTTCCCTTTTCCAGAAAGGCACTCTGGGATGGGAGGCCAGAGTCTCCCAGGATGCCCCACTCTGGATTCCTTGCCAAGCTGCAGGCACCTCCTCCTGGTTGCTTTGCATAAGGGCTATTTTAACTGCTGACAATCGGAGACTGTCATGAAATCTGTCGCTGCCTTCCACACATCCCAAGGGGTGTATGAAATAGAATTTCCAAAGATTCACACCCCCCATTTTTCCATGTAGATTTCTCAGAGTGGCGTTTTTAGGGCATATCAGCTTAAATGCTGCCTTGTGGGGAGGGCTCATAGCTGCCTCCCGGGAAAAGGAGATCCCCAATTAACCTGGGATATGTGTCATGAGGGAGCACCCACCCAGGGCATCCATTAAGGCGAGCATCCTGTTCTCTAGGTGAGGCAGGAACACCCAGAGGCCCATTGAGAAGGTTTCTCCTGGTCACTGCCTTGTCCAGAGCTGGAACTGGGGGTTCCCCAGTGCAGATGGGCTCTTTGCACTCTGCTAGCAACCTCCAGGAGGCACTAACGTATTCTCTGTAGAGCCTTAAGCCCATCACAGCCAGACCAAGCAGATGGAGGTACCAATTTTCTGACGTTCACTCATTTACCAGAGATCCTGGGTGCCCACGTGGCCAGGTTGTCATAGGAGCCAAGGATATGTTGGCACAGTGAAATCCGAACTGGGGAAAGAAGAATCTAGCAAATGCAAAGGCCCTGAGATGCAAATCAGCTCGTCTTCTAGGAGCAAAGAGCAAGGGGCACACTGGTGGGGATGAGGATGCAGGGATGGGCAGGGCTGATAGCATCACTGGATTCACATTCCTTCAAAGTCACTAGGGGCCATGGTTGGATAGGTGGAACAAATCACCAGGAAACCTGGAGACAGGAAGCTACTTCACAAGTCCAAGTCAGAGATGGTGATCCCTTGGACCAGGATGATAAAGAGGCCTGAACTTTGGGATGCTGCAGACATTGCAGTGTAGCAGCTGTGTGAGGAACTCTGATGCTAAGTGAGAAAGGAGACTTGGTTGTGAACTAGGTCTTCTAGAAACTTGTAGAACTTTCTATACAGTAAAGGAAGCAATAGTTCTCTCTTGATTGGCTGGCTTGTCTGTCCCTTTATCATCCACAAGGGGGCCTTCTTTTCAGTCAAAGGGATGTGTTCTACACTGTGCATGTAGAATACCCAGCTAGATACATGTATGTGTGCATTCACCCATGTGTGCACACGTGGAAGCCAAAGGAAACTCTGAGTATCCTCTATCACTCTCCACCTTCCCGATTTGAGATAGGGTCTCTCACTGAACTAGGAGCTCTCCATTGTCTGCTAGGCTGGTTGGTCAATGAATCTCAAGAATCTACCTGTCTCTTCCCCATTCACTGCTGAAGTTACAGCATGTGTGGCCACACCAGCCATTCATATGAATGCTTAGGATTTGAACTCAGGTTTGCTGCCTGCTATGTCAGGACGCATTCCTTTCCTCTACTAGGCTGTTTGCTCCTGATGAGTTTGGGGTTTATCCTGATGAAATCCCCACTCAGCCTTTGTCTTGTTATCAGGTCTCTGCTATATACAACTGTCATGACTCTTAGTGCTGCTGACAGAGATGTAGCTGTACAGGGCCAGAGCCCAAGTGGAAGAATAGCCTGCCTTGTACATTTGAAAAGGCCACACATGTCTGTCACAGCCAGCTTTCCCTGAGTGATGCTGTGTGACAAGCATCCCTCAGTGTCGGGCAAGGAACAGCAAAGACAGTTAACATTCTTGCCACACATCTGTGCCATGTGCACACTGGTTCCTTGGAGTCTCCTTGAGAGCAGTGATGGCCCTAATGTGGGCTCTGTGCTCATGGGCAGCTATCCCATGAAGCTCTTGGTATGTTGCTCATGTCATGGAATGCTACAATGACTTCGACATTGTCTGGTTCTAATGTCTGAGGTCCACCGAAGCCTAGAGAGATGGCTCAAAAGTTAAGAGCACTTGGTGCTCTTTGAGGAGACCCAAGTTTGAATCCCAGCACCCATGTCCAGTGGCTCACAACTGCCTGCTCCAGTCACGAGGGTCTGGCATCTTCTGGCTTCCTCTGGCTCTTACACACATTTGGTGTGCACATAAATACCTTTTTTATACTATTAGAAAGAGGTCTATTGGATCAGAGAGCTAAGGAATGAGATGGTAAGAGATACAAAAAGCATATACAATGGCTCTCATGACCTCTCAGGCCACAGCCCAGGGCCTCTGTAGCAGGGCCATGTGCCTTCTTCCAATACTCACTATCCCCACCTCACATAGAGCAAGCTTACCCAGCACCCAGGCTGCAGAATGTTTCAGAGAAAGGCTGCATTCCATACACAGGCTGAGGGTCACTGGATAGGACTGGTGGAGTCAAAGGCCATCATAATGCTTGGACCAAGTTGGACCACATCTTGACGTGCTCACAGGTTGGAGGTATGCCCTGGCATCTGAGACACCATCTTGCTAGGAACCTCATATGGCAAAAAGAAAACACTAACTTTCCTGTGAGGATGTGTGGGCACAGACTCTATGACAGTGCCATCTCGTGGCTGGCTGCTCCCTCGAGGTCCTGTCCTCTAGCCATTGATGGGCCAGTATACATGGCTGATACATACATGTATTGTCCAAGCTCTTGTGCTGTCAGTAATTGGAGGCTAAATCACATCGGAGCAGAAATGGCAGTAAGTGGGTTTGTGTGTTAGAAGTAAGAACTTTCTGGAGCTCCAACTGTGTTCTGTCTGTCTGTTCCTTTCACTGTCTCTCTCTCTGGATCCTGTGCTGTCCTGCCTGTACATCATCTCACAAGGCAGGCCACCCTTGGAGGTCCCATAAGTGGGAATCATGGCAGCGGGGCAAGAACCTTGCACCAGATGAGGTCACAGGGGTGGCCTTATCAGAGTCCTATGCCAACTACTAGTGCCCAGAACTGGAAATCTCTACTGAGATCTCTACTGGGTCTATTGAGGAGAGACAGCAGGGCCTCCTGCCTCTTTAGCAAGCATAGAGAAGTGGTGGAATAGCCACAGCCTGGGGGTGATGTGTCAGGTTCAAATGAGCTGGTGCTTCCCTGAAGAACCAAGTGGGATTCATCTGTCCTGGCCATGGGCCTCCAGCCTCCTGCTCCCCCTGCCTGTTCTGGGGTTTCTTACTTGTATCCTGTGTACCCTATGGGGTTCCAGAAGGGGTTAGCACATAGTATATAGTGTAAAGCTGGTGACAATAAACACTGGACGTAACATAAGGCAGCTCTGTCACAGTGCAGGAAGGGTCCCAAGAACCACCCAGCCCGCCCATCTATCCCAGGTCAAAACAGAAGCTGGGTGAGGGCATATCCACAGTATGGCCATCTGTATTCAGATGATTGAATTGAAGGCCCACACTGCTTCTCATGAGCTTTGTGACTTCGGAAGGCTTGGGAAGACAGAAGCTCTGAACCTAAGGTGTGACATGTGATAGCTATAGCCAGCATAACACACGCTTCCCATGTGCTACGTTGCCCAACACCTCTAATCACTCAGGTGCCTCTGTGAGAGCAGGGCTGGGGCTCTCCCCACATCACAAGTGAGAAGACGCGGCATAGCCAGTTGGTGACAGAGCCAAACTTTGAACTCCACTAGTAGCTTTAGAACCTCATCCCTAATCACCACACCCTGCCCCTTCTGTAAGGTGGAGACAGGAAATGGGCTGCCTGCTTGGTGCTATGTGAGGACTGGAGCAGGTGGAGGACGAGCGATGATGTGGATCACGAGTAAAGCGCCTTGTCAGCAGAGAGCAGCGCAGGGAATCTGCTGCAGTGAAGGGGAGGACTTCAGGAGGATTATACTGCAACTTTTGGATCCACCAGCAGTATAAATAATGACACAGAGGCTTTTTAATATTTTAAAGCTTAGGCCTTTTAGCTAAGGCAGTCTCCCAGCCAGCTATCATGCTTAACCTGACTAATCCTGGCACTGCGTCCTGCCACGTGGCTAGCTCTACTTCCCTACTCCACTTTACTTAGTCCATTCACCTCGGTGTCTGCTGGCAAATATCCCACATTTCTTTTCTTCTCTCAAGCCTCTCTCTCTCTCTCTCTCTCTCTCTCTCTCTCTCTCTCTCTCCCCCTCCCCCCTCAATTAGCAATAATCGTGCCTTGGATAAACCTCATTGGCTACAATACTGCCACTGCGCAAAGCTCCTCCTCTCTCTCAAGTTTCACCCTCCACTTCCTGCCCAGCTATTGGCCGTCAGATCTTTACTATAGCCAATCAGGTACAATTCTAGATTGCCTCTAGGCTAGTGAGGAAGAACGAACATTTACAAAAGATGAGGCTGGTGATGGGCTTTAGAAATAGCAATTCCAGGATCCTGCCAGCATTTAGCTCTCTGCTGGTACAGAATTAACAATTGAAAACACAGAGACACATCTTCACACAATGTAAAAGTGGTTACTCCAACAGATGATGGTGATGGTGGTAATGAAGATGAGGGTGATGGTGGTGGTGATGATGATGGTTGTGATGGCAGTGATGATGCTCATCCACATGTATGTTCACATACACGCATGTACACATTTACCTGTGCTCACATGCTCAAATACACATCCACACATGTACCTGTTTACACATTCCTTTCTTACCTATATGCACATACGTACATTTGTGTGCACATGTATATAATCACATGTATAAAGACATACACATGTATACATGCACTTTCACATATGCATGTGTGTACACACTTCCATGGACCTGCATACACATGCTTTGCCACACAATCATGTGCTTGCATGTATACTCATATGCATCTGCACTCACAGACATGCTTATATGAATGTATGCACACCCTTACATAATACAGTCACCATGAGCCTGTACATACAAGGTCTCCCATACACATGTATATGTATATGATGTATATACACATTCATATGCACTCAGACATCCATAAACATGTACATAGGCACTCATGAACAGGCACACAGGCATACAATATACACTTGTACATGTGCACATGTATTCTACTCCACATCTGCTTCTCTGCTCTTGGCCCTGTGCCCTTTGGCCCTGCTGAGCCCTGCCCACTCTGAGCACCCACTGGTTTCCTAGACAACCAGTACAGAACAGCCACATGAGATGGAGGCAACCAGAGCAACTCAGAGCAATACTAAGAAGGAGCTGTCCTTGGGCCCTTCGATGGGCAGCTATGCTTCATGTCTCACTTACCCTTCCTAGCCCTGGCACATGCGTGACCTGAGCAGGGATGTCCCAGGGAAAGTCAGACCTCTGTGTTTCCCTCCATGGTGATCCGATCCCTGGGGACCTCATCCTGTCATAGAAGGCCAGTATACCTGGGCTCCTTCACCCACCCCTGGTGTGAAGTGTGAGGCAGGTGTGCACAGCTTGGCTAGATCGTCCCCAGCCTGGCTAGTGTTCCTTGTCCACAAGTTCTCACTCCAGTGCCCTGGACTGCAGTGATTTGCTCCTTGTGTGATGGGGCCTTTGGTTAGTTCAGCAATCTATGATGAGCAGGGAAGCCATGGTCAGAACTACCCATGTAGACTCGGTGATGTTTAGAGGACAAAGTCATTCCACTTGTGGAGCCAGAAGTCTAAGATCAAGAACTGTGTCTGGTGCACACCCTTCCTACTGCTGGCGACTTCTGCCTTACCCACACATGGCACAGGCTATCAAGTGGTAAGCCTGGGAAAGCTGCTAGTTGAGGTCTCTCTTTTTATCCTTAGTAAGCCACTTATTAGCTCATGAGGGTCCCCCTTCCTCATGGCCTCTGCCTCAAACCATAAGTCAGGAGGATGAGTCAGAGAAACTAGGTAATGCCCCATCTTGGAGCCCTGAGGACAGCCCAGGATGTAGGTCCCTGACCCAACCTACAGAGCGAAGGAAGGCACTGTCTGGGGTGCTGATCTGAACAACCTGAGTGACATGGGGTAGGTGTGTGATTTGGTTTCGGTGATGCCATCCGTCAAATGTACCCAGTCACCCCTGCCCTCCCTGTGAATAGATGCCCTCAGGTTATGTATGAGGACAGGGCTGTTATAATTCAGATGGTGACAGCATGGGAGTGACAGGCATAGACAGAGGATGAGAGCCCCTTTACTATCTTCTGTCTGTAGTCCAGCATCTTGCTGCTCAGTGCCCCCTTTTTGTATCCATGTTCTAGTTGCATTCTGTCGCTGCAATAAAACTGTTACCAACATCAGCTGAGGTGGGGAGGGATGATTTTAAACTTCCACGACAGACACAGTCCATCATTGAGGGAAATCAGGGCAGGAACTCAAGGCAGAGCCCTGGAGCCAGGCCTGCTCACAATTCCATGCAGCATTACCCCTGACCAAAGAATTCATTCTCAGCCAACACCATGCAGCAGAAACCCTGGGGAGCTTGCCTGCTTGCTCGCTCTCAAGTTAGTGCTCAGCTAGCTTTCTTAGACAGACTAGGACTACATGACCAGGAAATGGTGTGCCCACGGTAGACTGGGTCCTCCTGCGCCAATGAAGACAATCAGGACAGTGCCTTGTAGACATCTTCACAGACCAACCTGATAAGGACAATCACTCAGTTGAGACTCTTGCAAGTGTTTGAGGCTGTGCCACATGTGTGGTTAATGTTAAGTCTGAGTGACACATTTATAATCCTGACATCTAGCTTTGAGCCATCCGTTTACTATTTGAAAGGGTACATTTTCTAAAGCTGAAATTGCTTGTTTTGTTTGCAAATGCCATTGCTTTCCACTAGCATTGTGAGGGGATAGTTCTGGCAATTGTTGGCACATTTTACCAATGGCCTTCATGCTGTGTGCCTTCAATACGAGGCCAAGGAGTGGTTGATTAGAGTTGTAAAGCACACAGCCTGACATTTAAACTACCAAGATGCCTTAACTTTAACTTAAATAAGGCACTGCCCTTGTGGAGGGGACCCACAGTCTGGACTGGCCTTCAAGGACAGTGAACACGAAGAGGGGTCGCTGAGCTGTATGTATGTCCCTCACTGGGTTTCCATGGTAGCATTTGACTGGGTACAGCAGCGGTGCTCCCAGTAGGACCTGGGTACACAGAAGCACTCAGTGAGTGTCAGTAGAGGGAGGGGTAGCATTGTCATGGCTGAGGAAGGCATTGGAAGCCTGGAGCTGGCACAGAGAAAGGTGAGAGACAGCGGAGCCCGTCTGTCGAAGAGAACTAATGATGTACCAGGGCAGCTGGGAAATGCAAGTCTAGCTCCCATCTCAGGAATGGCTCCTTCCACCCCAGGAGGGGACTCCCCACTCCATAAGAAGTGCGGTGTTCTGTCTCTGCCTCTTAGCCTGTAAAGACCTGGGGCCTCTCTCATTAACCTGCACTGGGAAGGGAAAGTTAAACAAATAATCACGTTGACCTTGGAATGAGAGGAGAAACTGAACTGAGGCTCACCTGACTCTCAGAGCTCAGGCTTTGCTTTAAGCCATTTGCTTAATTTCTCCCAAAGTTCCACAGGACCTCAGAAGGAGGCAGGGCAGGGACTCTTGTCGGTGAGGGGAAATACCTTGAAGCTCTCTGTGTATTGTGGTGCTTCCAGCAGATGCATCTTCACGTGTTCCCCTCCCCTCCCCAGCCCTGTTACCATCTGCTAATCTAATTACAACAGTCATATCATTTCCCACCGATCTTTCATCTGAATCTGCTGAGTCAGGAAAGTGAGGCTTAATTAGAAGCGTTAATCATGTGTGTGCTTAGTTTAGTCTTTTTTTTTTTTTTTTTTTTTTTTTTTTTTTTTTTTTTTTTTTTTGTGGAAAGCAACCATCATCAGGATATTCATCCTGATCATGTCTCTCTGGGATAAAGCCATCATTGGAGGTTCCTGAGATGTCCAGAGGCCTGCCAGCCTGGGTAGCATCCTTTGGGGCTAGCGGGGCTAGCAGATTCCACAGGAGGTGGCTGTCACTGTTGTGACTGGGAGGCTTATAGCCCCCTGTTCTGCAGTACCTCATTTGCCCCTCTGTGAACAGGCACAAGATTTACAGCATCCCCACATTTTGCAGACTTGGGCCCCCAAATCAGCCCCATCTCCCATGCTTTTCCCTATGTAGAGGGTGTCACCCCTGTCTGGGGCCAAAAAGGAAGGTCTAGCCTTTTGCTCATGCAAGATATGGGATTTGGCTTTGATGAACGGTTTCTCTCTTCCCTCTGCAGAAACCCGCGCGGACCGCAGCAAGAAGCTCTTCCGGCATTACACGGTGGGCTCCTATGACAGCTTTGATGCTGCCAGGTAAGGCATGCTTCTGCCTTCTGGAGACCTCCGGCCTTGGGTGCTCCTGCATGCCTGGGTAGAGGGGCAGTGCCTTCTGTGCTTTGTTATTCGTGTGCCACCTCTGCTGGGATTGTGGCAACCATACCATACAGGAGAACCTGTCGCAGACAGGGCCTGTGGAAGAAGCCCCTGAGAGAGGGCAGCATGCTTGAAGGAGGAGGGAAAGATGGCATCCTTGAGAGAAAACAATAGGGATGTGAGAAGGGGCATGAACAGGGACCCTAAAGCAGAGTGATTGGCTTCCTCCAGCAGGTATTTAGGCCTTCCTGGCTCTGGGCTTACACTTCACCCCGAGTCCCGCATTCTTGTTCAGGGAATCTTGCTCTCCTTGATGAGCAGGGCCCCAGGGAAGCAGACCTTCTAGGCTCATGGGTTGGGAGTTTGTAGAAAGTTGTGTGTTTCCTGTGGTATGGCTGTCACAGGATCCAGGATAGAATCTTCCCACAGAAGCCTTGCTCGAGTGGCTACTGGGAAACCTGGCCAGAATGGACCATTAACAGGTGGCCAGAGTCAGTAGTAGCCTTAACCCATATGTCCATCTAACAAGGAAGATCCAGGCAGAGCCAGTACGCCATAAGTTCCTGGGAGGTCTGGGAAAAGCTGTTACTGTGGCTACTTGAAGAGCTGTTCAGGTAGGGAACAGTGGGCCTTGTGGGGTGGGGGTGGGGAGAACCTAAGGTAGAAGGCTTCAAGCAGTGGTCACTCTCAGACTGTGCCTTTGATGAAGCATATCTGGGGATTAGGGCCAAACTGGGGCCAACCAGCAACTTCTGAGCAGAGTGTAGAAGAGTTTAGATGAATAGTTAGGAGTCAGCCATAGCTCTCCCATGATGAAGAGTTGGACAAGCTGTGGGCCTCTCTTGACCTGCCATTTCAGTTGGAGCAAACAAGGGTCACATGTCTATCTGTCCATCTCACCAGCACCACTACCATGCCCTGGACACAGCCTCAGCAACCTAGTAAAGCAAGGTCACTGTCAGTGTGATAGAAAAACATGGAGACTGGAGAAGAGGCCAAGGGGGGTAGGGTATGAGTCCTCAGCCTCCATGTATTTACACCTGCGTGTGAGGCCGTGCCTGGGACCACCTGAGGTCAACATGTTTCTGTTCACAATCACCTGGGGTTAGGTGTGTGAGGAGAAGTCTTGGTGAATATCAAATTCTTGCTGCCCAGAGCACCATTGGGACAGAAAACACTGTTTCTGTGACTGACAAAAGACTGCTCATACAGATGTAGGGATTAGTAAGGGAGACAGCTTTGACCGTGGCAGGGATCTGCAAGGCAGGTAGAACCAGGAATTCATGGGTGGAGAGACAGAATGGTCTCCCAAACCATAAGAACCCAATGGTCATGTCGCCCTGGAGGGGACATCGGAAGGAGAGGCTAGATGTCTCACATCTGACTGAGCAGGCAGCAGCCATCCTTGGGGGGCAGGCATCTGCAGTTTAATGCACTCATCAGCTCATTAGGAAGGGCCAAAAGCACAGGGAGACCCAGGAGTCGCATCACCCCACTGGTCAATTAGCCACTCTGGGTGGTGTGACTGTGGTCTGTGCAAGCGCCAACAGCTGAGGCTGTCTTGCTGCAGATGCTAATGTAATTAAAGAAAATGCAATGGGAAGTAAGGCTCAATGGAGGCATTTTCCGAATCAGTTGAAAGCTTTCTCCCCTTCGCACCCCTTCATGTGTCAAGTTAGCCCAGAGGCTCAGTGCTGAAGAGGTCAGCAGTTAAAACAAACCCAGGCATTAGCATGTGTGCCCAGTTGCTCCACCTGATTCTTGCCTTAGGATTCTCTTCCATCTGCAAGGGGAACATGAGAGGGATTTAGAAATAGATACGATAGTCAGAATCAGACAGCAGAGGTCCTGGGGCCACCACTGTACAAGGCTTTGCAGGTACCTGAGGGTCAGTGTTAAAAGCACATCTCAACATGAGGTGACAGCAGTGAGTCCTCATTCCTCATTAATTGGGTCCCTGTCTCATCAGCATGGAGCACCAGGAGGAGCTACATGGGTGGGCAGAGGAACCTTGGCGGTTGCTATGTGCTGAACAGGCTCCATTCATCCACCCATTTTTTTTTACCACCCATCTACTCAGGTATTCATCTGCATACATACATATATACATACATACATACATACATACATGCATACATGCATATATACATACTCATATATACACATACATACACAATACACACATGCATGCACACATACACACATCTATTCTTCCACTCAGTACTCATATATCCATCTGTCTCTGTCTCCCCACCCACCCATCCATCAGTCTAATGACCTGGTTGTTCATCCATTCATCTACCCATTCATATATACACCCCTATATCCATCTTTCTGTCCATTTATCCATCTATTCATCCATTTTCTTTTCCATCCATCTATCCCTACATCTTTCTATTCTTTCATCCCTCTATCTAAATATCCATTCAGTCGTCATCTATCTTTCTACCTGTCCATCCATCCATCAGTCCATCCATCCATTCAGCCACCCATCCATCTACCTATCTATCCCTTTATCTATCCTTCCATCAACCCATCCATTTATTCATCCATTGCCTCCATTCTTCCCTCCCTTTATCTGTCCATCTATCTATCTAATCATAACTAGTCATCATCTACCCACTCACATCCATCTTTTTGATCTACCCCACTCATCTCTCCATCAGTCTAACCAGTAAGCCACCAACACTTGCTTATTCTGCGCGTTAAAAATCATGAGGTCATACTTGATGGCTCATTGGATAAAGTGCCTGCCATGTAGTGTGAAGCCTGGAGTTCTGGTCCCCAGAACCTGCATAAAGAGCTTGACAGGCACCATGGTTGCCTGTAAGCCAATGCTCAGGAGCAGAGATGGGATTTCCTAGAGCGAGGATTCTCAACATTCCTAATGCTGTGACTCTTTAATACAGTTCCTCATGCTGCGGTGACTCACAACCATAAAATTATTGCCATTGCCACTTTCTATCTATAATTTTGCTACTGTTGTGAATTGTAATGTAAATATCTGTGTTCTCTGACAATCTTAGGCAACCCCTGTGAAAGGGTTATTGGATCCTTGAAACCCACAAGTTGAGAATCTGTCCTAGAGCACGCTGGTTGGCTAGATTAGCCGGAACTGGAGGACTCTGGGCTCAGCGAGAGACCCTGCATTAGCAGAGAATAATTGAAGAAAGCATCTAGCATCAGCTTTGAGCCTCCACATGTGCATATACATGTGCATATTCAACCACACATGCACCAACACAGGTAAACATGCATGTACATGCATACACATATAAACATGCACACACACAATACACACACAAAGATTTTGAGGTCAACAAGAGAAATCTCATCAGTCTCGTGAAGATGGTAGTGTTATTAGTGAAGACAAACAGTAAAGTCACAGCAGAGATTTGCCCTGGGTGGTCAGTCAGAGAGACACAGAGGAGACCGGCAGCCTTTGAGCCGCAGAGCAAGCTGTTGTGAGGTCAGAGCAAATGTCCTTGAGAGCAAACTTGAGGTGACTCCCAGAGCCGAGAGAGAGCCAGACAGGACTCAGTAACTGCAAAGAGATTGGAGCAGGCCAAGAATGTGAGATTGTGGGGAACAAGGGATGCACAGAGTGGAGAGGAACTGGAGCCCATGCGACCTGATCATGAGACAAGCAGACAAATGAATGTAGGTCAGTGAGGGGACTGCCTCTGTCATCTAGGCCGAGCATGAACTGTGTGCACTGGCACGGGAGAGAGATGGATCTGAGGTGACATTGGAATGAACAGGGCCCTGGGCATGGACGAGGGGAAGCAAGGTGGATCGGCTCTCCACCCTCTCTGAGGTTTACCAGGGAGGACTTGGTGAGACAGTGGGTGGGTACCAGGCCCAGGACTAACTAGCAGCAAGGTCCTCCTGGTCCCCACTACACACAGCTGCATAGCCACTGCACAGCCTGCTTGGAAGGAGCACTTCCTGAATGCCTGCCAAGGCAAGCCACCACTATTGCTCCTCCTCCTCAGGAAACCTAATTTCCTCCTGGAGATTGATGGAGAAGGGCAACAGATTGTGCCACTTCAACAGGTGACAACCTGCCACCCGCAGCTACTTCTTCTCAAGACTTTCAAGTACCATTTGTACATTTTGAATTGGTAATAGAAAATAGGTACTTGGTAAAAGATTCAAAATGTTTAGGACATAGTAGGGTGTGAAGAACAGCCCCCTCCTTACTCTGTCCCACCCAGCCCCTGAATTCTTCCCAGATAGAACCTCTCTTGATAAATTCCTGAGGCTTTCTAAGAGAAAGACTCTGTCTATGTGATACCGTGAGAAGCCTCTATATGGAGGGAGGGGTATGCTCTGTGTACACATTCATGTATGTGCATATGGGTGTGTAGGAGTTGGGACACTAGTACATGTGTGCTCATACATGCAGAAGCCAAAGATCAATTTGAGTATCTTCCTCTGGCACCATTCATCTCATTGTAAAATTATTTTTAAGCTTTATTTTATTTAAGTATGTATGTGTTTCTATGTGTATTATTATTATTTGCAACAGAGCAGCTCACAAGCCTGAGATTCACAAATTTAGCAAGGTCTGATGTCCAGTGTGCTCCAGGGAGTCTTGTGAGGCACTCTCCCCTCACTCCAGCCCTGGGATTACAGGTGTGTGTTACCACACCTAGCTTTGTATGGGTATTGGAGATCTGGACTCAGGGCATCATGATTGTGTGGTGAATATTGGCTGACCCATTTTCCCAGTCGCTACAAACCCTTTTAAAACTCTTGAAAAAAGATAAATAAAAACTGCCCGCGTTCCCTCCCAGACTGTCTAGCTGAATCACCCTGTGACCTTGGGCAGCTCACCTCCTGTCTCCGAGTCTTCAAATTGCTATCTGCAAGACAGAAACACACTTAAACCTGTTCCCTGTCTCCAGTTGGGTTCCTGCTAAGAACAAATGAGAAAATGTGTTAAGGGCTTGCAGCACCAAGAGGCCTGCACTGTATAGATCCAGTGGGCTGCAAGCTGTAAGTGCTGCCGGTGGGCACCTGGCTTTCCCCTGACACCTCTCGCCGTGTGTTCTAGAGCACCGCCCTTGGAAAGGAGGAATGGTAAGAAAGAGCGACTGCCCCACTCTTCTTCCAACATTATTTTGTGTTCGTTCGTTGCTATTGTTTTTAGTCAGACTTGAAGAAAAGAGCACCAAGACTGAGTGTGTACAGGGCAGATACAGAAGGGAGCATCCTCTGCTTGGCTGATGACTGGTTCAGGTAATTAATGGTGGCACTTGCAAAGCTGCTGCCTAGGGACATAGTTTGGGACTACAAAAGAGACCGTGCGTGCGTGCATGCGTGCGTGCGTGTGTGTGTGTGTGTGTGTGTGTGGTGTGTGGTGTGTGGTGTGTGGTGTGTGTGTGTGTGTGTGTGTGGTATGTGGTGTGTGTGTGTGGTGTGTGTGTGTGTGTGTGTGTGTGTGTGTGTGTGTGTGTGATCAAGTGTTTCTTCAGTCTCTCTTTATCTCCTTTTTAGATGTATAGTCTCATTGGCTGGCCATGGCACCCCTTTCTCTGCTTCCCAGTGCTGGAGCTACTGGGCACGCATTGGCGTGCCCAACTTTTATGTTTGTGATTAGGAATCTGAATTCAGGTCCTCCTGAGTAGATAGTGAGCACCCTGCCTGCTGAGCCAATTCCATAGGCAGTGGTTTCACTTTTGAAGTTGTGTGTTTCTCTATTTGTATTTTTCTGACAGGGTTTGGTGCTCTGGTAAATGTTTGTAACTAAGTGGGACAGGAACCCTGAGGGCATTGATCAAGGAGAAGCTGGCACTGTCACCTGGCTGGCTCTTCTTCCAGTCTCCCAGTGTGATGTATATGAAGGGACAGGCCTCCATATGGGTGAGCCATTTTCCTGGGGAACACACCCCAGACTATGACTATCATGGTCTCCCTTCAAGCTACTGTGCTCTGGGGCTTCGTCCTGATGGACACCATGGAAGGCCTGGCTGCTCCTGTTCAGCCTCTTTCCCTCACTCAGTTCACTACAAGAATTGCGAAGGTCCTCTCCCTCCCACCCTCGCCTCCATGTTACCCAACACCCAACTCTTCATAGCTTTTCTAGCAGCTGGCTTCCTGGGACCAAGGACTCAGTTTAAGTTGCTTTCCCCCCTTCAGAAATTCTAAGCTGTGTTTTTAAGAAAGGCAACCAACAACCCATTAAAGCAGATCACACAGACAGTGCTAAGAATGGAAAGGCCACCCTTCCCTCCCCAGCCTCATCTGCAGGGCCCTGCTGCCCACCCAGGTACTCCATTGACTTTCCCTCCTTAGTCCTCCCCTGGTTACTCCAGCTCTACAATAACCTCATCTCGAGTCTTCATTTCGCTATGAAATTACCGTGACTCTGCTGGAGAGAACCTGGATCATAGTTCCGCCTATCCGCAAGACTGGGTCGTTGTTGTTATTTCTAATTGTTCTAGACAAAGACGAAATTCAACCATGACCATAACAGCAGCAGAAGCAGAGAAGGAAGGGTGTGGGGAAGGACAGGAAGAGAGAGGGGGAGACGAAAGGCAGCTAGAATCCACGGGAAACAAAACACACACAAGCACCGCAGCCCTAATAGTAAACATGGCACTACTTCCTGTTTGCATTAATATTTATATTTCATTAATATAGTATTTTATATTTTTATTCATATTTACATCTTTTAGTTTCTCTCAGTCCAACTAGACTAATAGCCAAAAAAAAAAAAAAACCAAGCCAGTGGAAAGCATTAAGAGAACATGACCGTTCACATCCACACCAAGAGCAGGGCTCCAGTTCCTCGTATGGGCATGAGAAGGGTCCTCATGGAACCACAAGCCAACAGACTCTTTTTCTTTTCTTCTTATTCAAAGTCAGCCCACATTTACGCGTGATACAACGGATTCTTGCATGAAGGGTTTTTTTTTGTTGTTGTTGTTGTTGTTATTTTGTTTTTTGTTTTGGGATTCTACTTGCCTTTATTTTTCCCTTTGAAGCAGAAGAATTGGGTTTTAGTTAGCAAGCCATTAGCCATCCCTCCTTCCTGCCTGTGTGGTACATCCTGAGAATGTGAGTCACTCCTGAGAGACTCCTTTGCTGCTTCACTCAGTTTTCCCCTAACAATTTCAACAAAAGGGACCTGCAGTGTAAATGACCCTGTCTGCAGTCTCTACCTTTAAAATTCCAGGCTTAGAGTCACTCACTGGCCTCTTCATGGTGTGGAAGTGCGATGCTCTCAGAGCCTCGTTCCAAGTCTCTGCCCCTCTGTTCTCCTCTCCAGAAGTTTGTAGGAGTGTCTGCATTTCTTTGTCTCCATAAGATCTTGATGCTTTGACATACTGACCTTAGTCTGACTCCCCTCAAACATTATGTTTACTGCTCCTGAGTTCCCTCAGACTCAGCAACCTTGCACATTCTCTCTTGCTCATGCTCTCTCAATCCCCCCTCTCGCCCTTGCTCTCTCCTGCACTCTCTTGCTCTCTCTCCCTCACTCATGCTCTCTCATGCACTCTCTCACTCTCCCATGCACTCTCTCGCTCTCTCGCTCTCTTCTCTCATCTCCCTGCATCTCCTCTACATCACTCCTTCCGTATTGCAGGCAACCCTCCCCACTTCCCACCTGTATGAATTGTCTATACTCCCACTTTGTCACTGTCCAAGGGCTTTTCATTTCACGGCAGGGTGAGCTTCTGACACTTCACATAAGTGCCTCTGAGAGCAGACCGGCCAGTGCCAGTGTTCACAGAGGCCGCCGTGTGTGGCTGCCCTCCAGGCACAGCCTAGGTAGAATGTAGGTTCTTTCTAGTCAGAACCAGAAAGAATGATGGAAGACGTGCTCCTTGCATGCTCCCACAAGAGATCATAAACAAAGATAAATCTAGTTCCTCTTACACACCTGCTAGGCTAGTTTTGTTGCTATGAATAAACACCCTGACTACGCTGACTAAAAGCAACTTGGGGCAGAAAGGATTTATAACATATTACACGTTAGTGCATCCTTGAGAGAACTCAAAGGCAGGAACCTGGAGGCAGGAACTGAAGCAAAGGCCATGGAGGGTTGCTGCTTACTGCCCTACTAGTCCTGGCTTGTTAGATTTGCTTTGTAAACAACACAGGCAGGCTTACCTTCCCAGAGTGGCACTTCCTACAGTGGGCTTGGCTCCCCTCACATCAATCATTAATCAAGAAAATGCACCACAGACTTGCCCACAGGCCAGTCTGATGGAGATAATTCTTCAAATGAGGTTCCTGCTCCCCAAGGTTTGTGTCAAGTTGACAATACATAACTGACACAGTCCCACCACAAAGGGACTACGTAGTTTGCTCTGGAGTGAGCACACGGGTGGCCAGGTGATTGACAAGGATGAAGAAGTAGGTTCCAGGAATGCCACATGCAACTGAGTCCCTGTCAGCCACCAGGAAATGGAGGGGGCGGGAATGCTCATGCCTGGCTGGCTTTCTCCTTTCCCCTTTTCATTCAGTCAGGGACCCCAGCCCATCTGGTGATGCTCCCCGCATGAAGGGAGTGTCTTCTTGGTTAAGCCTCTCTAGCGGAGGCTACAGATGTGGTTCAGTGGGGTAGGTATACTGCTTGCCTACCACTCAGCAAGCCGTGGCTTTGAGCCTCAGCACTGCATACACCTGCTGATGTAGCTCTTACCTGTATTCCTGGTACTCAGGAGGTGGAGGCAGGAAGATCAGGAGTTTAAGGTCATTCTAAGCTACTGAGAGAGTTGCAGGCCAGCCTGAGTTTGTAAAGTCTCTGTCCAATCAAAATAAGCCAACAAACACTCCCTGGAAACACCCTCATAGATATCCCCAAGGTGTGCCTCATAAGAAAATCCTGAATCCTAGCAGGCTGATAATAGAGATGAGCCCTTGTGACCCCCAGCCCTTCCTGGTGTTTAGGACCTGACTTAGGGACTCTAGAACTTCAGGGTTTCCTTTCCCAGAGCACATGAGGTGGCAGAAGGGGTGGGGGCTTCGTTAGAAGCCAGTTTAAAGATCTGAAGGAGCTGAGTTATTTCTTGGGGGAGAGAAGGCGGGAGACCCCTTGTATCTGGCCTGAAAACCAAGCTCAGAAACCACCCTGTGCATAGCTCGTCACCACTGACTTCTGGGTTGGGGCTTTTCCCTGAAGCTACTGAGTGTGTCCCACTGGAGCCTGGAGCAGAGAAGCCCAGGCCCTTGCTGTAGGATTGCTTGCGTTGTGGGATCATGCAGGACAATCCATGAACTTCCGTCCATGATGGATTCCATCCTGGCTTCCATCCCTGCAGGGAGGCGCCTGGCTCAACACTCTCAGGCCACATTTAGCACTTTTCCCAGGTGGCGAGTGGGTGTCCTGATGGGGGAGAGCAGGCAGATGGGTGGGGCGATGGAGAAGCCGCAGAGCAGTTGCTAGGGGAGGCTGGCATTCAGGCACCCCTCCAGGCCGCACCCAGCAGACTGCCCTTGGCCCTTGGGTTATGTTGAGAGATGGGCCAAGGTAGGCAGGTGCACCATGAGCTTCCTGTCTCTCCACCTCCTTAGCCACACCAGCAGCAGAAGGAGGGTGTTGACCCTGGAATTTTCCATGGTCACATCTGCCCAAGGCATCCTCAGTGTGCTAAGCTCAGTGCTGTATAAGGTGCCCCCCCCCACCTCCCCTCTGTACAGCTGCCCTGTAATTCGCATTTACTAATTTCCATACTGCGAGAACTCTGCCCCACTAATCTCAAGCTGCTGATGTGTTTACTGATCCTGGAGCTGAGGAAACATGCCCACAGCTAGCCCTGGCAAGCTGGCACGCTGCAGCACGCCCCCAGCCAGCACTATGTCCCTCTTCTGCCTTCTTCTCTAGCTCCACCATGGTAGGCTCTCAATCCTGGGACAGAATGAATCCTACAGGGTGGTCTTCAAACCTAATGGACCAGTCTGGGAGTTCTGATACCAAGGCTGTCTTTCCTGTCCTGATACAAACTCCTTGGGTGGGCCTCAGTTTCCTAACCAGTAAATGGCTCTATTCTCTTCATGTTCTTCTTTTCTACCACCATTTTTGGGGGGGGGGATATTTGGCCAGAAGCCAGTGTAACTATTTGTCATAATTTGCTGTAAGGGAATACCACTGATGAATATGTCAGATGCAGAAGCATGCATCTGTTAATCTAGCACATCTGTGATGAGAGGAGAGGCAGAAACAGGATTCCTGAAAGCTCACATGCCAGCTAGCCTCATGTTTGTAATGGTGGGGTGTTAGAAAACCTCTCTCAAACAAAAGAAAGGCAAAAAACTGACTGATGGTTGAGGTTCTCCTCTGAGCTCACGTGTGCTACATGGCACAAGCTCCCCACTAGACACACACACACATACACACAGGAAAAATTGCCAGCATTAATGGGCATAAGCAGTAGTATCCTGAACAAATATGTCACTCACTGTATGTGGACATAGCCAGTGGTCACCATGAGCATCCACACATGTTGACCCTAAAGCAGGCCTGTCAGGACCAGGTTTCAGAGCCACAGAGGTGGTCACAGAACAGCCAGGTGGACAAGAATGCTCAAAACTGGTACCTAAGCTTGTGCAGCCCATCCAGGTGCCAGCCAGGGAGAGGGGGGCGAGGCTGCCAGGTCTGCAGGTGTTCTTAGGACTGAAGTGGGCACACAAACTCTCAGCAAATGTCTGTGTTAATCCTCACCTTTGGCAAGCTCCAGGTGTTCCATCCTCCTCTAGGGAATAGCAGCCTTTGGGGTCTGACTCTGGGACCCACCTGACTCACTGTTGCCTAGGCCAAGGACAGCAGCCAAGTGTTTGATCTGCATTTGCTTGTGTCTCGTCTACCGTGTATCAGTGCTGGCTCTTGCTTGTCTCCTTTCCTTATCACCTGGGGTAGGGCCTGGCAAATGTTCAACCTCAGAAAGTCGAGGAAGAAAGAGGATTAATGGATGAATGAATGATCAATGGGTGGATGGATAAAGGGTGGATTGGTGGCTAGATAAATGGCTATATGTTAGAGTGATGGATGAGTGATGGATGAGTGATGGATAGGTGAATAATGAATTTTGGATGTTAGATAGATAGGTTGATGATGAATCAATGAATGTTAGGTGGATGATGGGGGGTAGATGATTGCGTAGATGGATGGGTGAATGGGTATTAAATTGATCATAAAGGTAGACAGATGGACAGACAGACATAGACAGATGTTAGATGGATGTATGTCAGATAGATGAGGATAGATGGATGATGGATGAGAGGATGAATGGATACGTGGGTGGTAGATGGATGGATGGATGGATGGATGGATGGATGGACAGGTAGATGGGTGGATGGATGGGTGGATGGGTGGATGGATAGATGGATGGGTGGATGGATGGGTGGATGGATAGATGGATGGATGGATGGATGGATGGATGGATGGATGGGTGGATGGGTGGATGGGTGGATGGATGGGTGGATGGATGGATGGGTGGGTGGGTGGATGGATGGATGGATGGGTGGGTGGATGGATGGATGGATGGATGGATGGATGGATGGACAGGTAGATGGGTGGATGGATGGATGGATGGATGGATGGGTGGATGGATGGATGGATGGATGGATGGATGGATAGATGGATGGCTAGGTGGATTGATGGATAGATGGATGCACTGATTAGTGGTTAAGTGGGAAGGTAGATTGATGACTCCGGATGTGGAAAGATGCTCAGGTGGGGCATCATTCTGAGGCTTCTTTATAGGCAGAACTGTGCACACTGTTGGCTCTCAATAAATCCTATAAGGAGAGCAAGGGACAGTGTGGCCCCGAGTAGAAGACGAGGTACCCAGTGCCAAGCATCACACCACAGAAAGAGTTTATGCCATCAGAGGAAGTTCAGCTGACCCAGCCCCACACAGCTCTCCTGCTTCCATTCCCTCAAAGGCAACACCGGGCACCCTGATTCATTGCCAGAGTTAGAAAGCAGCACAACATGGTCAGGTCTGCAGGAGGGCTCAGCCATGAAAGCCTGCTGCTGTCTCTGAGATTTCCTCATGGTGAGTTTGGGCTAGGTGGCCAGCCTGTCCATGATCCTTGGCAGCCGCCAGCCAGTCAGCAGCACTTAGCTCTTCAGGACACATGCTGATTAAAACCTGACTCTGCTAACCAAGGTCAAGGCTGAGGCTGGCATGGTGGCCAGAAGCCTGGCATAGCAGATGGCACTCTTGTGCCTCAGGTTCCCTGGCCTGTTCCTGGCCCCACAGAACTGTAATGCTTGTAGAAGAGTAGGAGTCAGTGATAAACAAAAAGGCCAAAAGCCAGGGGAGGGCAGGGCTAGGAGGGACCTGGGACAGGGGAGAGGACAGTTGATAGGAAGGCTTGGAGCATGCCCCCTTGGAAGGGCTCAGGAGTGTGGCTCCCTCTGGCACTGGCAGATAGCATGGCTAGGACTGAAGTCAGTTGTCTGTCAGGGACTGGGAAAGGTTGTGGGCAGAAGTGACCTCAGGCTTTGGCTGCATCTTTCTACACCAGTTCCCACCCATCCGCTGCAGAACTTGGGGGCTTGCTCATCTCTCCTTAGTGCCAGGGTAGAGGCAGATGCACAGGCCCTTCATTCCTTGGATGAAGATGAGGAGGTATGGGATAGAAAGGTCACAGGAATGACAGGGACAGGCTGGGACCTCAGAGCACTGGGAGGCTAGGTGGGGCATTCATGCATCCTGCTTAGTCCTCTGTCTCCACCCCTCTGTGGTGACTGGTGGACATAGGGCCCCCTTCCCATCAGTGTGGCTTGTGCTGTCCTGGTATGAGGAGAGTGATACGCAGGGCAAGCTTCCCTCAGCAAAGCCTTAAATATTGTTGGTTTGTGGTTCTGAGGGCATTTCCCCCTTTTCAAGTGCAGTGAGTGGCTAGGTTAATGCAGTAATGACAGCCCTAGAGGAGGGGTCACATGTGTGAAAAGAGAACAGCCAGCAGAGAGCCTTAGCCACCCTTCTCATCCATCAACCCACTCAATCGTCCTCTGTCCATCCACCCATCTATCCATTCATCCACCCATCCAAAAATTCATTTACTAGAAAAGAGAGGTGACTCAAAAGAGCACTTGCTGTTCTTGCAGAGGATCCAGGTTCAATCCCTGCCCCACTCTCATCAGGTGGCTCTCAGTGCCTAGACCTTATTTCCAGGGGATCTGACCCCTCTTATGGTCTCCAGAAGCACTTGCATATACATGGTACACATCCAGAGAAGCAGGCAAACACACAAACATACAAATACTAAGACTTTGTAATGCATGTACTAGGTACATAGCTCTATACCACATGACTGGGCACATATGGTCAGCTGAGTGGCCTTCAAAGATGTCCATTTCAAAATTCTGTCAACTTTTAAGTCAAAGGAGGACTTGGCAGATTTGGCTATTACATTTGACTTGTACATTAAGGCTATTGCAATAAAGGATCATCTTGGGGTACCCAGGAAATGTATAGATGCCATTTCATGTCTCCTCCTAAGAGGACAGAGCTAGAGGAGACCCTGTGACCACAGAGGCAGGAAGTAGGGAGATGCAGCTGTGGCCCTAGTAATATCTAGAGCCACAAGAAGCTGGGGAAGGGCAATGGACCCTCACCTAGAACTGACTCTCAGGCTTGAGTTTTGTCATCACAGACTTCTGCTGATTGGAGTTACCATTGTTTGTCACAGCAGCTGCAGGAGCCTCATACTGTCTGTGTGGTTTAACAGCCTTAACAAGGTACATGTCCCACAAACAATGACCTTCCTTAGACAGAGGCCACTCAGGAAGCTAGGCTCATTGTCACCTTGTAGGGCCACATGTCTGGTCTCCAAGTCATGACCATAAGTGACATCAGAAGTCAGGAGCGATGTGGAATTTTACTTGAGTGCGTAAATGTCTGAGAAGCAGGTAGCTAACCAGAGTTGGTGCCCAACAAGCCCTCAGATTGCTGGGTGATAGCAAGGACTAATACTGGCTATGCACTGGACACAGAGGAGGAAGCTGGCAACTGGCAGGACAGGCTGAGTCTTGGAGGTTTCTCAGGGCATGATATGTGCCCTGAGATGTGGCTGAGCAACCATTGGTTGGAGTTCTGCATGACAGGATGGAAGCAGCATACAACTAGCAGCAGTCAGACCCAGGCCCAGGCCCCACCTTGCTTTCCCTGTCCACATTATGGCTTAGGTCTCATATGTCTATCATTCTTTCCTGACATTAGCTTCCTGAAGATGTCATCACTCTGGTTGGCCTTGTCCTCAACCATCTATATGCAAGCCATTATATCAGCCTAGCTGGAATGCCCCAGAAACCTGGACCACTCTGAGAACTCGCAAAACTCCAGAGCAACTAAGCCAAGGAAAAGTGTGTGTCCTTAGCTCACTGCCTCTTGAACTAAGCCCATGCAAGAGCAGGCACTGTGGCCAGATGTTCCCTGGAGAGCTAAGCACAACATAGGACTTTGCTCTACCTCCTTGTTTCCAGCCAGTGTCCTCTAGGAAGCATTTGGCAGAGACTGCGACCTTGGTGGCAGGCCTGAAGAGGCCAGAACCAGTATTTGTCCCATAGGTCAATTGCAACTCTCCAATCTCTTGGCTTTTTCTTCATGGTTACAGAGTTGCAGCTAGCACTCTGGTTATATCTCCACAGTGCATCCTTTGCAGGGATGTTGAGGAAGGCCATGCTTCTCCAGCATACTGAGTCGTTGAATAATTCCCAGAGGCTCTGGTAGATTTCTACTCTACTCTCGTTGGCTAAAGCCATGTTCTATGGCACAGCTGTCCCTGGTGTGACTGGGAACTGCAGGGGAGACTGGGAAGCAAGAATGTAGGTTTTCTAGAGTCTGTTGTGGGAAATAAACCAGGGGGTGGAACAGAGACTGCTGGAATCTGGATGTGAGGGGAAATGAGATGAGGTTTGGCTTCATCACTAAGGGCACAGCAAAAGAGCCTCCTAGATATGATGACTATTTCAAATGGGCTTTGAGGGATGAATAGGAGTTGAGCAGCTAGAGTTAGCAATCAGGGAAAGTACTCTGGGCTGGGAATATAGCTTGATGGTAGAGGACTGGCTTTGCACCCCTGGGTGCATCTGTCATGCTTGATGTCTGCTATGTACTTGTTTCTATGTGGGAACCCCATCCTTCTTTTCATTGAACACCCCATGAAGTGGAACTGCTGCCTTCTTTGGAGATTTTCTGTTTGGCTTGGGGTGTAATCTACTGGCAGGCTGTCGGAGTATTGTAGGTGCTATCTGGCAGCTCAGCCACTTCCCAGAGCTGCTGGAGCCTCCTCTGCCTCCAAGGAGACTCCCATCCCTGTCATCCTGGGGTAGGAGCTGTGAGCAGTCAGGGCCCCCTAACTGGGCAGCATCATAGGTCACAGAACTGTCTCCTGCCCCCTGCCCCTGGGCAGCTGGTCTCCTTCTCTGGATTTGTTCTCTTGTGCAAAGTTCTCCACCTCTCCGTACATGCCTTTGTTTCCCTCATCTATACATGAGTCAGTACCTTAGAAAGCTGAGGCAGGAGGATTATAGTAAGTGCATGGCCAGCCTGAGCTATATAGTGAGTTCCAGGCCAGATTGGGCCACATGATAAGATCCTGTCTCAAATAAAACCAAAAGCGGAAGGCGTCTCAGGGAAACAGAAGGTTCAGTCAGTTACGCTGAGAGCACTCACAGCCCGTGTACACAGTCATTATGATAATTGACATATTAATTACCACTTGATAATTATTGCTCAGGGAGGCTGAGTCCAGGCAGACCTCAACTGTGAGCCAAGTTAGGGGGCGAGAGGGCGCGCTTCGCTTTGTGCAAAGGGTTCTCCGTCTCGGCCTCCAAACCTTTCTAGGGCAGGTCACGGGTGACCTGGTTTTTCCACAGCACTCTGTGGTATATTAAGCCAGGCACACCTGTACCGGGCAGTGTCACAGCTACTGAGGAAAATTAATTCTTTTCTTAGCTTCTGCTATAGGCAGTGATGAACCACATAGGCATGTTATTTGTGTCCATTCTAAGTCCTGTAAGGTTACTGAAGACATGTCCTGAGAGAACCCAGCCTGAGGCCCACTTCATATCTGTCAATAAAGTTTTATTGGAGCAGAGCAGAGCCCAAGCTTTCTCAGGTTGGCAGGGCTGCTAGTGTCACACCTAACAAGCAAGGCTCCCTCAGAGCCTGGACTGTTGATTCTAGGTCTTTATAGGAAAACTTGTCAGCTGCTGGCCTGGAATATGGAAATTTTAAAGCACTCCCTCTGCCTGGGTGTGGAGGTGGCTCTGGAGAGGTGGAGGTGAGGAGTTCAAAGCCAGCCTCCCCATACAGTAAATTTGAGGCCACCCTAGGCTATATTAGGCCCTGTGTTTAAAGAGAAAAAAATCCTAAATAGTCAGGAGTGTGTCTCAGTGGGTAAATGCTTGCCCGACGTGCAGGAAGCTCTAGGCCAATCCCCAGTGCCTCAAAATACATGTGTGAAGGTGCATGTCTATGATCTTATCACTATGGAAGTGAAGGTAGGAGGGTCAGGAGTTCAAGGCTTTCCTTGGCTACATAGTGAGTTTGAAGCCAATGTCAGTTGAATGGGACCCTGTTTGTAAAAAAAGAGAGAAAGAGGCCTCTAGGACTTGTAACTTCTTCTGTAAGCAGCACTGTGGTGACAGTTTCCTCTCTCTGAGCATCAACACCTGTTGGAGAGGCAAAATAGTCGCACGCTACAGGAATTCCATCCACAGTGTACCACAAATGCTTCCTGTTGCCCCATCAGATGGCACTGTGACTGTGGAGTTCTTTTCAAAGTTCAGTGTTGAGACATACCCATACTCAGTATAGCGTAGCTGTGCAGGCCTGTGGTCTACGCCAGGCAGCCTACGTGTGCCAGAGGCATCCCTGTCCCCACTCAGGCAAACACACACTACCATGTTCACACATCAGAGCACCCTTATGGAGGAGTACCTGGTGACCTTATCCTGTGGTGCTCCCAAGCAGCAGCAGGCAGGTATGGGGTCAGCTGTGACCTGGTCTTGTAGTTTGGGCCTCAGCCTGGGCTTCTGATGGTATCCAGGGCAGGAAAGCCCAGTGAAGCCTCCTCACCAGAATCTGAGGTCCCAACAGACATTCACACTTTTTTTTAATTGGCACTTGTTTTATTTATTTGTGAATAGGAGTCTCTGCTCCATGACATTCTTGAGGTCAGAGGACAACTTGCAGGAGTCCATTCTCTCCTTTCACATGTGTGTTTTAGGGATCATACTCAAATTGTCAGGCTCAGTGGCAGGTGCCTTTACCTGTTGAACCATCTCACTAATTTTAATAGTTTAAAGCTAGGATGTCTTCCCCATCCCACAGACGACCAGAGTGGGCTAGCCACATTAAAAGAGCCAATGCCTGTTTCTCAGCCTGTTGGGCTAGCTTTGAGACAAACAGATGGGCCAGGCCTAGCCTGTCATTCTAATTAGCAGTTAGAAGGAAAGGCACAAACAGCCCCTGCCTATGCCTGTAGCAAAATGCCAGGCAGCTGGATTGCCCTGTGATATTCTAGAGAATATTCCACACCGAATGGAGGCTGGGATTCCAGAGCAGCCCAAGCACACAAGTCACCAGGCCACAGAATCAGGAGCCAAGGGGAACAGGATTTTCAGTGGAACCCAGGTTGAACTCCTGTAGGAGTGGCCTAGGAAGGAGATACTCCTGATTCTAAAAATAAGTCTCATGTCCCAGCAGAACAAAGCCAGAGGGTTACCCATGCCTCATGGGCTACACAAGGATGTCACCCAGGAACTGGGAACCAGTAACTGCTGAGATCCTAGAGGCCAGTGGATGGCCATGTGTGTGTGTGTGTGTGTGTGGGAGTATTCTCCCCATAACTAGCTACCCAGCCCTGCCAGAGCTGGTACCCACCAAACACACAAGTCACTGAGGGACCTACACAGTGACAACAACATGGCTCCTGAAGACCATGGCAGCTTTGTGCAGAGAACATGGGCTGTGCAAAGACACTATAGTTCATGAAGGGTATCTATGCCCAGAAGAGGAGACAGCAGTCAGGCTGGAGCATGGGGAGTTGGGAGAGGCATTACAAAGGGTCTTAGCTATAGTGAGGAGTATAGATTTTATTCCCAAAATGATGAGACTCTGCAGAAGGAATATTTTAAATGGGAGAAACAGTCTGACTTAAGGGATTTTTAAAATATATGTTTATGTGTATATGCATGCATACATATACAATATATATGTACAATGAAGAGAAAAGTAAGGGGAGACCCAGCATCCGGTCTTGGAGGATTCTGAGTCCTGAGAACATGTCAGTTTTTTCTCTGTCTTGGTCTCCAGAACCATGTTAGTTCCAGAGTCAGGGTGGAAGGCCTTCATGACAGTTCCTAGAGAATGGTGCCCAAATGTTTTCTGTTTTCCTTGGTACTTAGACCCTTTTCTTCTGTTGTTTTCTTGAATCAGCTTCTCCCAGAGCGCTATGAGCCGCCATGCTGGGCTAAGCAATTCCCCTTCTAGCCAAGGAGGGAGGCCTCAGGCAGGATGCTTAGGCTTCTGCAAGCTCCAGGAGAGAGGCTGCTGCCCCTCCCTCATGGGCCCCTGACCTTCATCTGCCTGCTCCGTGGGAACATCTTGTGTCTAACAGAGAGCTATGTCCTGTTGCTTGCTGCAGGCAGATCACCCAAGCCTGTCTTGCTAATGCCCACACGAGGGTGGGGTACACATGGCAGTATCTACATTTGGGCATTGCATTCCCAGAATGCAACAGGCTCTGAAGCACAGGGCTTTCTCCTAAGCTCATAGGTTTCCAGCCCTGCTATGTGCCTGGTCCCTCTCAAATGATCTTTTCCTCACCAGCCTGAGTATGTCAAGGTTTTGGCCAAGACCAACATGGCAAGCAAGCAAGATGACTCTCTTAAGGACCCTGTGTGAGTTCAGGATACAGGGACCCAGACCCTACTCTGTGCATGGTTTTCCTCATTTTAGTTGGGAACAGTGATCATAGCTTGTCACCTAGGCAAGGTACTTCTGGGGCCATTGTCTTGAGTATGCTTTGGCAGGTAGCACCGGATGGTGCTCAGGCAATACTCGTGGGTGACTTATTGCAAGGTAATGAGGTGATTTAATTCGAATCAAGTTCTCTGCTCATGATTGTTTCCATCGGGAAGAAGTTGTATTGCTTATCACGTTAGCAACGAGGAGGGGAAATGGCCGTAATAAACGCAGGCAAGGCTTTTGCATAATTGCCCATCTGAGAAATCACTTCTGTATCTAAGGAGGGGGTGTGCAGTTTCCACAGATAAGGGTGACACAGTGACACCTCCATTCATCCCAAGAAAGAGTGGCTTCCAGGAGCCAGGAGGAGTGCAGTCCATGACTGTGTCTATCCCTTCCCGCAGGTGACACAATTCTGTCTCCCAGTAACATCCTTGCTTGACTATCGCTGAAAGGTGGCACCCAGCGTGAGACTTATTAGCCCAGAAGCAAGAGAGCCTTATGAATGCTCCAATCAGGAAGCAGGATGTTAGAAGATGTTATCATGCGTGGTTAAAGCCAAGAGGACCCCCACTTTGGTGGCAAGTGACAAATAATGAGGGACCCCTCCTGTCTACCAGCAGGTTTCCAAGCCTTCCCGTGAACCAGGCTATTCTGCCTTTGCCCACCCATAGATAGGTCCTCTCTGCCAACCTACAGCCAGCTTACCCTCCATGAGCTGGGCTGACTGCCCACACCAGCAGCAAGAGGGCCTGGCTGGCATCTCTGCCGGCTGAGCTGGAACACCTGTTAAGACTTGGCCTGTGCCCCAGCACCTCTCTACCCACCCCCTCCATGGAGGAGCTGACAGCATCCTGCATGGCCCCATCCTTTCTGATTGGCAGAGTCCAGAAATGTCTAGGGCATCCACTGTCGCTGCTGCTCCCTGGAGACACGTCTTTCTAATAGTGCTCTAGCTCCTGTGTGGACAGGCCACCAAGATACAGTCACAAGAACAGTGGGGTTGCCGATTTCAGCCTTCTGCTCCCAGCACTGGAAATGCTTTGCAGAGATAATCTTGGGTTTCCGCCGCCTCTGGACAGGGAGCAGGTACCACCTCCCCACCACCAGTGGATTTTCCCAGTGTGCCCATGGCCCTTACTCAGCATACCTTTTGGCCCATTGGAGTTGTCTAAAAATTTTCCCTTGAACCCATTCATTTGAGTCACTGTGGCCACTGCCTGGCTGCGCCCTCACACACTTAGCAATGAATAGCACTGGAGGATTCTCCCGAGGTGAGAAAAATCCAACTTACAAGTGATTTTTCACACCTGAAGGAATGATGTTTACAGATACCAGATTTAACAAGAAATGGAGTTGACCCCAGGTGAGATTCCAGAGACACTTAATCAAATGGCAGGCTGGCTTCTGTGTTGCTGCTTAAGCCCTGAGGACTTGAGAGGCGCTGAATTTATTATTTCCCAGCTTGCAAATAGGCTTGAGAGTTAAAGCCAAAACCTGGGGGGGTCCCCCCTTGTCTTCAAGACTGTGGATAACACCCTGTCACCTCTTGATGGTGGCCAACACACCTGCCTGGTCTCAGCTGATCAAAGTCCATCCTCAGTAGGGTCTATGACATCCCTTTCTGTAGGCCTAGCTATACAGGGGTTCCCTGTTGTCTGGGTCTGTGCAACAGCCAGCTATTATATGGAATCAGCCTGGCTTTAGTATCTACCTTGTAGAATGTAGTGACTTCTTGTAGAATGAACCCCAATCCAGAGAGCCATAGATTATGTGTCCTCAGTCACACCCACAGGCCACTCCCACCACCCAAGACATCAGTCATAGCCTCCAGGGAGCAAGACTAGGCTACTTGTGCTGACACCAAGGAGAGTTGTGCAAGGAAGAGGAGCTGACTTTCATGGTAGGACTATGTAGGAATTCCAGCCACTTGTGTGTCAACCCTGCTGGGTCCCAGACTGAATAAAGAGAAAGTGAACCGAGCACCAGCGTTCACCTCTCTCTGCCTTCTGGCTATGAGTGCGATGTGAGTGACCTTGTGTTCCTGCCACCGTGCTTTCCCCAGCATGATGGACTGTGCCCTTAAGCTGTGAGCCAAGGGAACCCTTCCTCCCTTAAGTTGCTTCTGTCAGGTGTTTTGTCACAGCAACAGGAAAAGTGCTACACCGGGTGTGATGGCTCACATATGTAATTCCAGCAACTTAGGAGCCTGAAAGCAGAAGCTGGGAGGGGGGGATCACCAAGAGTTCAAGGCCAGCCTAGGCTACACAGTGAAACCTTATCTTCAAAAAGTAAAACATAAGCAAATGCCACTGTGGCTTGGCACCAGAAGGCAAGTCACAGGGGTAAGGTCCTAGGACCCACTCTGTGGCAGACTTCAAGTCCCCACAATACTCCACATGTACTTGATCAGTTAACGCAAGATAGATTGGGGGATGGGAACAAACATGGCTGCCTTCTGCATGTAGTTCCCAGAAGTCAACGTGCTTCCTGTAGAAACAGCTCTTCCATCTTCCATGGCAATCACAGATACGAAGTATGGGACTTGTACTTCTCTGACTTGTACTGTGCATGACGTACACAGCTGTACTTAGCATATCTGTATCCCTCTCCTCCACACACACACACATCTGCTGCAGGTAGATATTGTCATAGGAGGGTCCATTTGAGGTATGCTGGGAACTCTTCTTCCCTGTGCAGGAAACACATCTGAGGAACATGTGCTGGCTTGTATTTGTGTACAGTCAATGAACACTGGGAGGTTTTTTTTAGAACAGGGAATATTGGGGGTTTTGCTTCCAGGATACCCACACTGAATGCTTTATGTGCACGGTCAGTTATGGGTAAGGCAACAGGTCTCCAGAAGAAGCCTGAATGGGCTCGCCCAGCAGCAGTGTGCGGACTATGGGAGCTTCAGATGTGTCCCAGTGAAATGTAAACAATGGCCTTCGGGTCGAATCAGGGTATATCTGCTGGGAAGCCAGGCAGAGGCTACCAGGGACTTAGGCAGCGTTAGGTCTACTTATGGTGAAGTGCCAGGGCAGCCAGTAAGGCTGAACTGGTCTCACCCAGGGTCAGGTCAACAAGAGGAAAAGGCTACTGAGAGAGAGTCCAAGAGAGACCTCCCCTCTGCAGTCATCTGCAGCATCTCCAACCCACCTCCCCTCTGCCATGTATTGCACCCCTGCCTCAGGTTCTGCCAGCCCCTGGGCATTCAGGGTGATCTGTAACAACAACTCACTGTCTCTCAGGAGATCAAGCCCCTTGAGGAGAAGGGGGCATTTGCTTCTGGGTAAAGCACAAGAGTGTGCACAGAAGCTTGAGGGCCGTGTTTCTGGCACTGGGTCTGCCCACAGTGATATGTCTTATCAGTGGAAACTCAGTTTCCACGCCTAAGTCTTTACCCACTCACTTCAGACTGGTGAATGTCTGAATTTGGGGTTTAGGCCCAAGGCTTGTTGGTGGTTAAGGGTGGCGGGCACATGGTGGGGCTTGGCCCCTGAAAAACATCATAGAGAAGAACTAGAAAACATCTTCTAGGAATGGGAGGGGTTTGGGGAGAGGAGGCCTGTCTACACACACAGGGCTGTCACAGCAGAAAGCTGTTAGGAAGGTCTTGGAAGATCAGAATCTGGGAGAAGCCTCGGGCACGGGGCTGTGGAAGAGGTGAGTAATACAGTCATTGCCTCTAATAGTAGCTCTTTAACTGAAAATAATTCCTGTGTGTTAGAGTTGACTGCCCACTAGGGGTTGTCCTGAGAGTATAGGGTCCTTCTGTTCCCCCCTTCCATGCCTCACCCCATGATCATGCCTGCAGTTGTGATTCTCAGTGTATAGGGCAAGATCTGAGGCTTAAGAGGTTAGGGTGACCTTGGGCTCAGCATCACACTTCACTTTGAACCCCTGCTCAGTGACACCCCTGTCCCTTACAAGCAGTCAGAAGGAGGCAGCCAGTGTCCAGTTAGCATAGCTGGCCTGAGGAGGTTCCTGTGACTGGTTTGAGGAAGTGTCTGGTTCATCAGTCAGGTTCTGCTGACTGATGGAATACATTCCAGAAGGCCTCTGTGGCTTCTTCCCTGAGCTGAGGCCAAAGTGGGAGCTGTTGCTCACCTGTGTCCAGAGGATCATGCAGACATTAGACTCTCATGTTGGGGCACCATCCCTCAGCCACTAAAGCACACAGAGAGAATGGGGTGCTGGGCTGGGCTGGGCTGGGCTGGGCTGGGCTGGGCTGGGCTGGACTGAGCACCAAGGTCTCAGAGAAACCCTTGTGGCTAAGAAGGGACATAAAGAAGCCACAGGATTTCTACTGTTTAACCACTGAGGGAGCACTGGGGCTGAGACAGGTAGCTTCCTATGTGAAAGTTGGAGGAGAAAGGAAAAGGGTGTCCAATAAGGGACCTGAGTCTATATTCCAGATACCTAGGGTGGGCACGAAAGTTCAAAGATTGAAGGGTCTGGCATAAACTTGCTTCACCCAGTGTCTTGTAAAGTGCCCGAATCCACAGCAACAAGTCCCTCCCTACCCTAGCTCTCCTTCGAACCATTAATGTGATGGAGGTCCTGGCTGCTAGCCAGAGCCTCTCCAGTTACTGACCACACTTGAAAGGGGTTCCCTGGAGCCTTGTCACTAAACCACACTATCATGGGTATAATGGCATCCAACCACAGCAGCCCCAAGTGACTGTGAGCTGTCCTTACAGCCTGTCAATATGGGACGCAGCGGACCAAAGGGTCTGTCACTTCCTACAGGCCAGCCCAATGACTCACCCATAGGCTCTCATCACCCCTGTGGGATCTGCTGGCACAGGGGGCTTTGAGAACTGAGTAGAAAGGGTCTCACATAGCAGGATCCAGGAGGCTGGCAGGATATGTCAGTAGACAGAGCAAGGTTTTAGGTGAGCTTCTCAGCCACCTTCTCAGACTTCTGTGACTAGTCATCCTACCTAGACCACTGTGTTTGCAGATTATGTCACTGCCCAGCCTCTGTTACCTCCCCCCATAGCAAATTCCCAGAACACAGATTCTCCCTGGGACATTATTAGGATAACCCGGTGATGGGTAACTGTTGAGTGACTTCTGTGAACTCGACACTATCAGTCTTGCTTGCCCATTGGGAACCTTGAAAAGCCACCACTCTGTCCTCACCTGTTTCCAGGTGTGTCTAACCAGCAGACCACTGGCCACATGCACCCCAAGGCAGCTTTGAATAGGGCCAACCCAAAATTTTATACTTACTCAAACATTGTAAGATTGTTTTGCCATATTTTTTTTTTCTTGTAACTTCATTGTGTGAACTTTGTAATTGAGAATGTCAACATAATGTCACAGTGACAAAAGGTTGGCCAGGCCTGCTAGACTGGTTAGAAGGGGCTTTCCTGCTCCTACAGCTCCAGGGTGCCCTGTTCTAGTTGACTGCTATCTGCAGGCCAGACCCTACCTAAGTCCCATGCCTCCTGTAGACCCAAAGCCCTAGAGAACTGACTGGCACCACTCTGGGACTCAGAGCCGTCACTGTTCTTCACTCCCAACCCATGTTCTATCCACAGCCCTCTTCTTCAGTGTCTGGGGCTCAGCTACTCCTGTTGTGATTTCTGCCCACCATGTCCTGTGTCCTCCTACTGGGACTCTACAGAAGAAAGCCCTCTCCCTCCTTCTCCAGCCCTCAACCCCCAGACTTCCTGCCTTCTGACTTACTTCCGGGGGGCGGGGGCAATGGCTGAATCTGGGATACAGACAGCACTGTCTCCTGCCCCAGAGCAGCCACCAAAAAACGGCCGACAAGGGCCAGAGTTGGTGGCTCTCAATTTATTAGGCAGCATCTTTTCATCCTGTGTCCCCTGTGCGCACCTCTAGGTGGACAGTCAGAGTTCTGTTAATGTTGGTGACAGGCAGCTTTGGCCGGAACAGCAAAGTTGGGGCTTTTTAGTCTGTTTCCTTTAAAAATGGAAATGCTATACAAAGAGGTGAGCCCGGTGGTTCTTGGTCTTCCTTGCAGTGGGGATGCTGCTGCCCTCGCTGTCCTCAGCAAGGCATCTTCCTCAGGAGGGAGCCGCTGCCCTCCTTGGCTCTGGTAGGACTGAAATGGCCTGAGCCCCTCACTCCCTCACCCCTCAGCGTTGGCCTCCATGGCGGGGAGAGACACAGAGCTGGCGGCTCCCCCTCCCGCCGGCCACCAGCCCAGCCTGCGGCTCCTCTGCTCTGCGCGGGATGACGCCCAGGCAGCCGCGCCGGTCGCACTGTGGGCTCATCAGATGACTGTGGGGGCTCCTGCTGCACACTACATTCCCTAGGACGGGGGAGAGGGAGGGAGGGGGCGCTGGCTGCAAAGCACAGGTCTCTGCATCCCCAGTGCCTGCTGCTGGCTCGTGCACAGAACAAACGGAGAGAACCCGATCTCCTCTTTAAGCCCCTTCAAGAAATAGCAAAGCAGCTGTCTTGGTTATTCCTCCGGCTGATTTCTTCTGCTTCCCTGGAAGATGCGTCTGGCCGAGACAGGCCTGGGGACCTCCTTCACCACGCTGCTGCCTCTGCCGCCGCCGCCACCACCCGGGCCACTTACTTTCTTTGCTCTGGGCGGCGGTGTCCTGGCCGGCCCCCGGGTCCCTTGAGCTGGGCCCCCTGCTCCCCCAGCGGCCTGGGCAGCCCCTCCAGCATCCATGACTCCTTCCCCTGGCTGGCTCCCGCGCCCGCCGCCCCCCTCCACATCCCACTGTGCCCCGCTCGCCCATCCTGCTACCCCCCCACCCCCAGCTCCTCCTGCACCGAGCTGCTGCCCAGGCTCCTCCATGCTGCCTGGATCTGAGCTGGGTGATTAATTGGCTGTGATGATGAGCGTCCCCGGCGGTGGAGCAGCCACCGTGATGATGACCGGTTACAATAATGGTCGCTATCCCCGGAATTCTCTCTACAGTGACTGCATTATTGAGGACAAGACGGTGGTCCTGCAAAAGAAGGACAACGAGGGCTTTGGATTTGTGCTCCGAGGGGCAAAAGGTGAGTGTTCTGGGATCCCTTTCCACAGTGTGTGTGTGTGTGTGTATGTGTGTGTGTTGTACACAGGCTTGTATGAAGAACCTTCCCCAGCTTGGAAATAAGCATGAAACAAGCATTTTCCTGGGGGCACTTGGTTGCTAGACAACGATGCTCTTTAACATTCTGCCTTCCTCAGAAAACATCTAGGCTTCCTGCAGGCATGTTTTTAATTTTCCATCTACAGTACTGCTCCAAATGAGCTGCTCTCCCTCCCTCCCCCCCCCACCTCTTTCTCCCAATCCTGGGGAGACCCTGCAGCTTGGGCTTCAGTTTAGTCACAGAGTGCTGACTCTCAAAGCTCCTGGTGTCTGATACTCAGAATGGCCCAGCCCAAGTTTGAGGCACCCGGAAGCTGGCCTGTGCTGGGGATGGGTTTCAGCTCTAAGGGTGGCAGGTGTCTGCCAACTCACCTCTAAGGTGACTTTGCAAAGGCAAGGAGAAAAGAAGGTCCCCTCTACTGTCAACTAAGCTGGCAGCACCCCACACCCTGTGGCCTGGGAGTGGGAGGCTCTGGGATACATCTCAAAGCAGTGCCCCACGCTGGCCCCTAGTCTGGGGCTTCCCTTCCAAACTACAGCAAAATGGCATCAGCTTGCTCTAGAAGAGGCGTCTGCCTGAGGCAGGTGGAGGTCAGCCATGTGGCAGTTACCTGTGCAGGAGGCATCCTTCCCTGGCTAGCTTGCCCACCTGCCACGGGCTCTGACCGCCCACAGCAATCCATCCAAAAAGAGAAGAGCAGAGTCTTCTCCACCCCCAGGGTACAGGTCCATGCCTGTGTGATGCGCCTTCCCCTCCCCCAATCTGGGCATCACACCTTCCCACCCACCCACCCACCCACCCCCAGCCTCTCAGGAGGACCAAGAGAGTCCTTCAGCAGCCTCATGGGCCCCAGAAGCCCAGCCTTGCTCCGCTGAGAGGCATGGTGGTCATGTGATGGTCATAGAAAGCCAGGTTCCCCCCTGGAGAGAGTTCAGAGCAGATTCCAAATCAGCAGCCACCCACTGGGTCAACATTGTTCTCTGTCCCTGTTCCAAGTTGAATCCCCTGGGTTGCAAGTCTGTATAGCTGTGAAACTGGCAGGCGGTTTCGGTATGGTCTTTCCCTAGCTCTGTGTGGCTGGGGAAGGAACTTTTCCATTTTTAGAACTGAAAATGTTTAGTCATTGATACTTTTAAAGAAAATGACAGACATATAGACATGTTCCGCAGACCACTTTATTCCATGGTTTCGGCAGAGCGGCCAGGAGGCGTGAGGGGACACTGGCATGCACCTGGCTTCATAGCTTACATTAGTACCAATGTGCATGTGAGTAAGGAGCCCCTCTCTGGGACAAGCCAGCCAGGACCACTGCCTCCCAATAGGGAATGCTGTGACCCTCTTCCTCCCAGAGTCCCGTGGGCAGGTGGGATGACCAACTTGGAAAACATCCCCCAGACTCAAACACAGTATTTCTTTGTCTTCCTAGCCGATACCCCCATTGAGGAATTCACACCCACGCCAGCATTTCCAGCCCTGCAGTACCTGGAGTCCGTGGATGAAGGTGGGGTGGCATGGCAAGCCGGACTAAGGACCGGGGACTTCTTGATTGAGGTAGGGCACAGGTGTTTGTATCACACTACTTGGGGAGAGCGCCGACTCTCATGTGAGAGAGGATTGTGGTTTTGAGCACAGCATCCGGATGGTGGATGACTTAGGCCACATGGCTTGTATTCTCTCGAGCATACCCTACCCACCGAGGATACTTTTCCTCTGTCCCTGATGTTCAAGTGTTTTCGTAGCTCTTTGGGAAGAGAAAGCATACATGGAACTTGGCCAGTGGTCTTCAAGAGGAAGATGGAGACATTGTCATGATGCTGGAGCCACATGCAGATCTGTGGGTGGCTCAGCTCTGACTCTAATAATAGGAGGGGAGTCCTTGCCCACTCCTGTTGTGTCCTAAGGACAAGTCACCAAGCCTTTGTGTGGTGTTGGCTAGCATGACGTGTGTTGTGGGTGGCTATGAGTTGTTTGGTCTATGTTCATTGCATGGTTGTTGGTCTTTAAGGACCACAGAGCATGGGGCGGGGGTGGGGCTTGGGAGGGGCTAGAGTAGGCCCAGAGAGGAGACTGCAGTGTGCAGAAGCTTTCAAAGCTAATTTTCATTCAAACCCAAAAGCAGGATAATGTTTGGTCATTTGAGGAGTCTTCTTGTGTGCAAGTGTTGGTGTCTGTGAACGTCACCTGCGGGTTGTATGTTGGTGCCAGTGAGGAAGTTGTTGCATCCTGGTGCTTCAGGGCATTCTGCCTCTTTGCGGGTTTAGGTGTTACTTTGGATCTCACTATATGAGACAGCTTGCTACTCTTTGGAAGCAGTGTGACTGAACGAATATGCACTAGGTTGGAAAGATGGCCTCTTTTATGATCTGATAGACCCAAACGGGCCTGGTCAGTAGGTTTTTGTCTCCCAGTGTTCACTCAGAGTCTTGCCTCAAGTTTGTCAGAAATCACACACAGGTGGAGATAGTAAACAGGTGTATCTCACCCAGCCAATTGGGTGACCTCAATGCACATCCATTCAATAAGAGAGGATACCCTAGCCTGTCCCAGTAAGATGGCACATGAAGCCTTTGCTCCGTGTTATATGTTACCTGCCCACAATAGTTTTTCTCTGCCCATCATGGTTTTGTATATCTCTGGAGTCCGTTCACACTAGTAAGGGTGACAGGAGTAGAGGGAGAAGAGAACACATCTGTTAGGGAAAGAAGCAGGTAAAAAGGAGTCACATATGGCTCTCTTGCCATTGCTGAAAGATGCTTTAAACTACTCTTGACAGCCCAGAGCCTGGTCTGAGGGAGGCACGAGCTAATTCAGGTTTCTGTGGGTCAGAGCAGTTAGAATCTCTTCCAGAATGGAGAAGCCGGAGCTGGCTGCAACTCCTTGAGTTCATGGGGTTTGTAACCTCCTGGAACTGCAGACTGGGTTGAATCATCTTCTGTAGGATGCGGTTGTGACGCAAACCCTCTTCCTGTGTATGAGAGACACTAGAGACAGAGGGGGTGTGGCCTGGGACTGGGGCTATAAGTGGTGTGTGGGTGGCCGTGTGATGGCAGAGAAGGGGGCTCCAGGAGCGTGAGATGGGCTTCAATAATAAATGAGGGCTGTAGATGGATGCACACCCCCTGATGTTCAGCTCACTTGACTGTTTCCATGATAAACTAGTCAATAAAACAAGCCTGGGCCTCTGAAGTGGAAATGCCTTGGGGTGACACTTTTCCTGGGGATGTCCTGCATACCACCCCACAATTTTCTGTCCTTGTAGCACTTCCTTTGACTTTTTTTTTAAACCTCTGATATACTAAACTGTCTTTGGGGAACAGGCATTTTGTTCCAGTGGCCTCTGAGTTCCAGGATTCTAGGCTTGTCTGACTTGGTCCCCAAGGTCTGTTAGGGCTATATGTTGTTCTGTAATTTTGTACATGGGCTATGGAAGGACTTAGCACATCAGAGCCATCGTCTCACAAAGCTGATTGTCACATTCATATACTGATGATGGGACTGTGGGATGCAGACCCCCGGAGGTGGCAAACAGGCTCCTGTCTTCTACTTCCCAGGCTGCCTGAGGTGAAACTCAAGATTTCTCTATGTTAGGTGCTTAGATTTAAGTCTGTACCTCCCATGAGTTGTTTCCTTGGCTGCTGGCTTTTGCCATCAGAATATTAAAATCATTTATAAGCCCTTACATCGGCGTGTGCTTCCCAGGGGACAACTGCTCTGTATTTTCAGTGAACGGTTTTCCACCTTGAAGGGATTGTTTTTAAAAAGCTTTATGTGTTCCCTTATGAATATGTGTGGGTTGAAGCTGTCCCCTACAGCACTCCACGAAGCATGGGTACCCATGGACAAAGCTACCTCAAGTGCCAGCGTGTGGTCCTCATCCCCGTGCCCCTTGGCAACCCTTTTCTCTACTGCCTGAAAAACAAAAACCCTGCAAAGTATATCAGACTTCGTATTTGCTTTCTAAAATTGCATGCTGTGGTTTGAACTTCGGGACCAAGGGGCCACTTTAGAAGTGGGGGTTGACTTTTAACATCTCAAGTATCCACAAAGCTCCATCCCTCTTTCTTTAACTCGGTCAGATTGCCCTGACATTGTCATCGTGCCTGGCGCTGGAACCCATAATGAAGAGCTTCCTGTTGTACGGGATTTTCTCTAGTCTACCATCTAAAGTTTCTTTCTCTCCTGATAAAGTGTTAAGGAGAGCGTTTTTTTTTTTTCCCCTCTGTTGTTTTTTTCCTTCCTTGGTGACTACACTTCACTCCCAAAACACTCTTAAGATTTGAGTAAAGCGCTGTCAACCTTTTAAGTCTTTCACTACTTACTTCGTCTTTGTATGCACAAGTGCACACTTGTACGTGTATGTGTGCATACATGTGTGCATGTAGACATGCACACCACAGTGCTCACCAAGTAGGGTCCAGTAATCAAACTCAGGTTCTAAGGTTTGGTGACAACTGTTCTTATCGATTGAGCCTTCTTGCCAGCCCCTTTGATAAGCTATCTTGAAGTCAGGGATGAGGAAAAAAAGCCCCCCGGGGGTCAGCATGAGAACTCAGCTCTGAGTGAGGGTGTATGTGTGCACCCCATGTTTGAGGGCATTTGACTGCAGTCACTCTGATGTCCACACACTGGTCAGAGTAGTGTGGCTACATGACCCCGATGTACCAAGGTTAAAAGATATTCTTGCTTCTTGTAGAAAGTGGCCCAGTGCTGATGGAGAACCCATTCAGCTCCTTTGAGACTTGAGAGCAGCACTCCATGCTTACACTATATAGTAAAGGCTTTGTCCATGGCTGTTAGACTAAATCGCTTAGGGAATCGTGACAAGGGGAAACATCTGGGCGTGCTTAGTATAGGCAGTGGGTTGTTTTTGTTTCTGCTTTAAAGCGTTTTCTGTCCATGATGCTAGAGTTTGTAGAAACAGAGCCCGGAGCTCGAACACTGGTGACTGTGTCTCTATGTTTTCCTCATTAAGAGACTTGACAACTGGCCCAGTAACAATAGCTAGAAAGGTCTTCAGAGGACATGGAGTGGCTGGGAAAGTGCGCTCTCTGTGCAGCTTGGGTGAGAGACTGGGGATTCCAATAGCCAAGAAAGCCATAGAAAGATGTACATGACTGGCACAGGAAAAGGAGAGGAGAGCTGGCTGTCACTGTGATGTCCTGTAAGCTCGTAGGCTCATCCTCTGAGACTTGGCTGGCATTGCCGTCACCAAAAATGCCTATTAACAATGCAAGGCCTGGTCCCAGGCCCTGTCTGCTAGGCCGGAACCACAGTGGGAGTTTGGGCACAGTGCTTTCACAAAACTGAGGTATGAGGCCAGGGAGATGGGTCTCCCTGGAGAGTGCTGCACAAACTTGTGGACCTGAGGTCAGATCCCAGTACCTATGTAAAAAGTGGGGTGCAGAGGCATGCATCTATTCCAGCACTGGGAAGTTGAGGCAAGAGGATTCCAGGCCTCACTGGCCAGAACTGAAATACCCCATATGTTATTAGTAGCCCTTAAGCCAACTCACCAGAAAATGCACAGTAAGCAAACAGCATCTGATGCAAGTGCCACCGAAGGCCCATGTCCTTCCTGACTGTCATTAAGGTATACCAGTCACAGTCATTTCTTCCTCTGATTTGCACAGAACTTTAAAAAAAAGACATCTAATGTCATTATTTTATTTTAGAATAGACATGGAGACCTTCAGTGACTTCCCACAAGGTCACACACTTGATTGTGTTAGACGCTCAGCTCTGACCAGACTGCCTAACTGGATGCCCTCCACTTCCTAGAGCTAAGACCTACACCCTTCCCCCACCTGTGGGTAATGCAGGAATTAAGGCAAAGGGCATGTGCTAGGTTTTTGTTTTGTTTTGTTTTGTTTTTTCTTTTTAAATTAGCAACCATTTTCCAGAACCATCGTACCTGTTGCTGGTGACGACATATTTGTGCTGTTAGAGCAAAACACAGAGTGCCAGGAATTCTGGGGAGGTCAACAAGACAGCATGTTACGGGAAGCAGAGAGTGGGTAATTTCGCATCTAAGATTCCATCCTTAGGGAACTGCATCGAAAGCAAGCAGCATTCACGGCACACAAATAAAATAATAAGAGAATGGGAAGGAGAGACAGCCAACATCTGCTCTGGCTCCACACAGAAGCCTTTCACAAAGCCCTACAAGGAGTCCTCCATGCCCATGGGGTATAATGCACTTCTATTTAGTGAGCAAGGCAGAATCAAAATTATCTGCATAAGCCCATCTACAGGCAGGGAGGAAATCCCTGCCCTACCCCCACCCTGGGGGATGAAAGAGCACCTTCCACTTGCTTCAGACTTTTCTGTTTCTCAGCTTTTCTGCAGTGGTGTGTGTGTGTTCATTAATTTTACAAATAGAACATTCCTTCGAAGGTTATGGAGCACTGTGTTGTGGAATGGTGTCCTGGCCTCCTGGGCCAAGGTGGCATGTATCCAGAAAAGGGTTTTCTGGTGTTAGTAATTGTCCAGGGCCTTCCCTCACCAGCCAGCCCGTGCTGGGCTGCGAAAAATTCCTGTGGTTTCTGGGATTGTTGTCTTAGCCCTGAAGTGGCCGATCTCGTTTTTTGTGTTAATTTCCCTAAATAGGTTTTTCTTTGCAATTAAAGCAGGCGGCAATATCCTTCATCCTCCAACAGCCACGCTGCAGATCGCTAATTACCTTTTCCTCATATTAAACACTTGCACCAGCGATGCCTGGAACCGTTTTTTATAATCTCAGTTTATATTGAAGCGAGGACGCTAAGAGGGATGTCCTGGGGTTCTCCTCAGAGACTGAGTGTGTTGTAAAAGCTTTCTTAGGTGGGTTCTTAAAGATGGTACTTGTCTCACACACACACACCTGCCTAAACCATTGCTTCCAATACTACTGCTCCCTCCAAGACTGCATCCCCCAGCCTCAGACCTCAGCAAGGCTTGTGGGAAAAGCAGCCAAAACTGGTCAGTCCGAGTATTCTATTGAGAGCATTATTCATAAACATATGAGGGGGGCTTGCCACCTCATTGGTAGCGTGTGGTGCTGAGAATTAAGTCACCTGAGATAAACTACGTGTTACCTCAGGCTCTCCAAGGAAGGTTGGAGGTCAGAAGTTCTAGGCACAAAGCTAGCACTTGTCAGTATCTGTTGATGGGTGTCTTGTCTTTCTGCCTCATTAACATGCTTGACTCAGAACAGAGAACATTTGTCAAATAAATAATAATAAGTTATAGTGATGGTGAGTGATTTTGTGGTGGCAGTGACCCCCTTCAGATGTGTACCATTGTACAGTGACAAATACAAGTCAGACTAGGTGTTGTTCAATACAAGACCCTGTTAAAGCCTCCCCTAAGCCCCTGGCAGACAAACTTGACTTATATCTCTGCTCCCTGAGCATTCACCACCCTGTACAGTCCTGCCCTGGCACAGGCCTGGTATTCACATAATCATGGAGTTTCCATTTGCTATGCATATGCTAACCCCTAGGGACAAATCCCAGGGTTGAGGAAAGGCCTTTCTGTGGCTTCCTCAGTACCAGGTTCCCTCTGGTCTAGACCGCAGCTGTGCCTCTTAGTTCATACTCCACCACCACCTCCTCCTCCTTCTTCTTCTTCTTCTTCTTCTTCTTCTTCTTCTTCTTCTTCTTCTTCTTCTTCTTCTTCTTCTTCTTCCTCTTCTTCTTCTTCTTCTTCTTCTTCTTCTTCTTCTTCTTCTTCTTCTTCTTCTTCCTCTTCCTCTTCCTCTTCCTCTTCCTCTTCCTCTTCTTCTTCTTCTTCTTCTTCTTCTTCTTCTTCTTCTTCTTCTTCTTCTTCTCTCTCTCTCTCTCTCTCTCTCTCTTCTCTATCTCACTCTCACTCTCTTGGTCTCATCTTTTGGGATATCACCAGAGACTATTCCCACTGGTGACCCCAATGGCCAATGTAGGAATTCTAGCCTCTGCCTCCTCCTAAATCTTTATATCTTATTCAAATAGTGCCCGTGGGCATTCAATTCAGTATGACAAGCCAGGCACCAGCAGACATTAGCAGGGCTGGAGCTGAATTCCTAGCCTGGTGTTGTGTTTGTTCTTGGGTTGTCAGCTTTGGTTCGCATCAAAGATGAGCAGTGGCTGCCTTAGTCCCCCTCTTGAGTGTGGAGTGTATCTGTTCCCATAGAGCTGTTACTTCTGGCCAAGCCATTGCAGTTTGCTTGCAGAGGATCACCGCATTGGAAATCTTTGCCATTCTAGGACCACAGCCATGAGAGTGAGATCCCCAAGGCTGTTGACATTGGGTTCTTTACTTTTAAGGGTTTAAAGTGGCTTTTCTCTTAGGAAAGCCCCTCGTCATCTGGAAAGCCAGATTCTTTTTCTTCAAACATCCCTGGACCCGGAAAACTGATAGCCTCACCTTCCATACTGACTAAGAACAGGTGGTTTTTTGGCTCCAGAGTAGCAAAGAGATTCTGCTGAAAAGGTAGATGCAGGCTGTTTCACCATAGCAGCTCCGAAGGCTTGGCTCTTTCATTGTGGGGTTCTAATTTGAAGCATCAGTGATTTCAATTTCAAGCTAAAAAAAGATCCCGAATCACTTCAGGGGACCATGGCTGCTGTGCTCAGACTCTGTGGGATTGGCAGATGGCAGTGCAGTGGGTTGGAGAGAGAAAGGACCCATGGTCAAGGGCACAGGTTGTTCAGCCAAGCCAGGTCTGAGTCTGGGCTCTGCCTCCTCTTAGCTGTGCGAGCATGGGCACATCACTCACTTCAAGTCTCTCAGTATCTTACCTGTAAATAAAGACACATGTGGAACTTACAGCACAGATCCTGACATCATGGACGATGAGCAAATGTTGGGGGATTAGTGACATCTGAAAACCCAATTCATTGGTTTATTTCTGCAGCTGATAAATGGGTACCCAGGAGGCACTTGGCTGGAGGAAAATCAAGAATTAGCTACAGCTTCTTGGGAGCTCACAGTCTAGAGGAGAAACAAAAAGAAAGTATATAGCAGGGAAAAAGATAGTATTGCCACCAGGCTTTAGTGGATAAGAAAGGTCCCCACAACTGGTGTGGAGAAGGGAGGGCTTGAGGGTCAATAACATTCCAGGTGAATGTGGGCAGTAGACAGATGTAATGGTGCTGACAATGGCTGAGGCTGCTGCATTAAGGCCTTGAATGGTTTTTTTTTTTTTGAGCAGGTGCAGCTATGTGTGGCTGGTCAGTGTGCGGAGAGCGGTCTGTGGTCCCAAGAAACCGCTCTGTGCCGTTTCCTCTGTCCATGGTGCTGAAACGGGCTCTCTATATTTCAGAAATACCCAACTCTCCTCCCTGTATCTTCTATCATATCCCCTCCCTGTGTCCTTGGCCTGTCCGGGTATGGAAGCTCATTACTTTGAGACAAGGCTCATCTGCTTGGTAGAGAATTCTCTTCCACGAGGGTCTGTTGTGGCAGAGCATCTGTGGTATCTCTCCTGTGTTTTGTCCCCGCCTTCGCCTTGTTGCTAAGGTCTCAGCTCACGCGCCAAACTCCCAAACAGGCCTTTCCAGGACCATCTGGCTGCCCCTGACTCTCATGCTCATGCTGCATGATTCTGTCACTGTCAGAATCATCTCTGGTGTCATGTGATTGACTTAACATCCCTTTCCCTTGTACAGTGTCTCTCCCTATGGGTTATACACACTGTCAACACAGCACCTGTCACATAGCAGAGGTCTTAAAGTGTGAATCTGGTGGTGGCAAGCCCTGGGACTCTTGCATTACCATCTTTCAGATAATAAAACTGAGCCTCAGAAAATTGCCTGCCTGGGACCTCGTGGGAGGTTAGAGTCTTGGCAGCCTGCAAAGCATGTCTCTCTTTTTGTGTGTCTGGTCAGTGCCCTGGCTAAGTCCTGAGTCATGTGGTTGTTGTGTCTTATGCCCATCCATCTTTACCTAATTTATCTCTACCCGGCACAGACTGTAAAGATGAGGTCCTAAGGAGGCAGATTGGAGGTTTGGGGTATAGGGTCCTCTGATGGACCCATTGGTTAACCCTGGAAGGAGAACACAGGGACCTTTTTGCCTTCCACCCATCCTATCAAGCATCCTGTCTCTTAGAGTGCCTGGCAGGAATCTTGTTAGCATTGATTTGTTTCTTTCTGTGGTGCCCTTTTGTGCTTGGGAGTTTTATGATCCAAGTGGTTAGGTTGGTAAATGAACTGAAGGAAGGGTGTGGGCCAAATGCCCTGTAGGACTCTTAATTGATAGGGCTCGTCAGCCCTGTAAGTTAGTATGTGTGCACATCAACACTTGCAGAGCTGAGATGAGAAGGAAGAGGAGATGGAGGTGTGGAAGCCACAGTGTAAGGCTGTGGGAGTCAGAAAATGTCCTCTGCAATTTAGTCTCACAGGATCAACCACTAACTAGCAAATACACTACTTTCTCCCAACTAGACTGCCCTGGGTGGGGCAAGATGAGAGAGGGTGGGGGCATAGGAACCTCAATCAGTATGATCAAGGCACTCAGGGCTAGTGTTTTATACAAAAAGGGTTATTACTTTTATGGATGGTGGCTGTTGTTTGGCCATGGAAAAGGCAGAAACTGCCTAGCAAGGCCAGGTACATCTCCCAAGGGAGAGTTTCCCCATGTGCTCTGCCATGGAGTGTGGTCTCTCTCATAAACTGTGAGAATCACAAGGGCAGAAGCTGACTTGTTTATGACTGCCCTGTGATAAGTCCTAGGCACTAGAAATGGGATCAAAGCCAAAGAGAAAGGTAATTACAGTTAGCCAGAACTAAGCTGACTAACTAGGACTAAGTCCTGACTAAACAGGACTCACTAGGCCTGGGCATGGCAGTGCTAGGCAAGCCAGTGCCTGCTGGATGCCTGGCTCCCAATACAGTAACTTGGGTTTTGGGTTTTTCTAGACATACATCCCTTTCCAACACCATTCTGGCTCGTTCTGACATGTCCCTCGCCATTGCTAACTCTTTAACCCTCACCAGAATGCAATCCCCAATTCCCAAAGATACTGGAGCATAGTAGGGTTAACATAGGGAATAGCAGCCTCAGGTCACAGAGCTTCAGAGTAGCAGAACTGGGATTTGAGCTGACCTGGTCCCCTTATCAGGCTCTAACCATTGCACACTCCAGTCTCTCTGCCCTTGTGGTTTAGCAGCTGAGACGTTAGTCCTGGGTGGTACCGTTGCGATTTCCTGTCTCCTGGTGGGGGAGGGCTGTTACCAGGTTCTCACCTGCTACCATCTGTGCTCTGTCCACAGCTCCAGGGAGAAGCTAGCCCTTACCTTAGCTTATAGGGCCCCAGGGTTTCAGCCTCAAAAGGGGTAACTCCTCATTCTACCCTTCACCTACCTTGACTTGATCACTTGACTTTTTGCTGGTCCAATGATACAGCTCTGCCTCTGGCTTTTCCCATGTTCCTTCACTTCCGCTGGGACACTCCCCTCTTTTTCTTACCATTGTTCCTCTAAATTTCTCCTAGCCTCCTTACCTAAATTGCATGAACTCCCTCAGTCTCCTGTCTCTGCTAGGGATATGTCTCATCTCTGCATTTTCACGTGTTGCTTTTGCATGGCATGTAGAATTAATGGTGAGTATCTCTCATCAGAACCTGAGCCCATCAGAAGCTGATGGGTTTAGTCACAGAATGTCAGTCACACAGGTGACACAGCAGACAGCCATGATCAGGACCTCGGGAGACTAGATTCTTTCCTGTCAAAGAGATAGGTGTTTCTTCTCAGACTCACCCCACTCCCCACCCCCGAGAGTACCAGGAACCTCAGGGATCAACAAACAGCAGTCCAGCCCTGTCTGCCAGTGCCTAGCTCTCTACTCCACACCAATTGCAACCTTGGAGTTTTCAGAGGATGTGTGTACTGATCTCAAAAGTATTAGAGATTTTGTTAACATTCCACCCCCACTCTGACTGGTAGTCGTCTTTCATTAACTCTTCTTCATCCTGGCTTGAGTAAGTCGTAATACACACACACACACACACACACACACACACACACACACACACACACACATGAAAGGAAGCCAGTGAGGCAAGCAGGTGAAGGGACCGCCAGGCAGGGAAGTTGTGCAGCACATGAGGATCACAGGGTAGCTTTATGGCTTTGTCTATCTTGTAGCAATGCATGTTATCAGACATCCTCATTTGAGTATATCTTTTTATCCTTGTGCTAAAATATACACTCTAGAGCTGGAGAGTGCTCGCTGCCCTTGCAGAGGACCTGGGCTCACTTGTCAGCACCCACGTCAAGTGAGTTACAGCTGCCTCTGACACCAGCTTCAGAGGATCTAATGCTTCAGGCACCTATACTCACCCATGCACAAAGCTCCACACACGTGTACACGTAAATAGTTTTTTAACTGAAAAACACACATGCTGTGAACATTATTTTATGCATTTAAAAGTATACAATGCTTTCAATCTTTAAATTTTATATTTATTTGTGTTTGTACATGGGGGGGACTTTTGTACCGCATCATACATGTGGAAGTTAGAAGGCAACTTTTGGGAGTTGCTTCTCTCTTCCCACCATATGGGTTTCTGGATTCTAACTCAGATCATTAGCTTTACTAGCAAGTCCCTGTACCCAGTGGGCCATCTTCCCAGCCTTCAATGGCTTTCTCATTCAGCATGGTACACTGCCATCACACCTGTTGCTCTGGAACATTGTTATTGACCCAAAGGTGAATCCTGTTGCTGTTGGTCATTACCCCTCATCTTCACGTGAGCCCTCAAAATGGCCACTTCCTGCTTCCTGTTTCTGCAGGCGGGGGGGGGGGGGTTGCCTGCTCTAGACATTTCAGACATAGGACAAGGTACTGTGGAGCCTTCAGGAATGCTTTGTGTTATCAACTTGATAGAATCCAGGATGACCTGGGACTCTGGGCAAGACTGTGGGAGGTTATCTTCATTCTGTTCATTGATATGGGAAGGCCTATCTCAACCACGGAAGGAACCATTTCCTGGGCAGGGGATCCTGGCCTATATGAGACAGGGAAAACAAACCGAGCACTAGCAAGCATGAATTCCTTGCTTTCCATTTCTTGAGTGTTCGTGGGATGTGGACCATCTCCCTCGGACTCTTAGGAAATGCCCACCACTGCCCTGCACCCGTGGCTACCCAGCCATGATGGCTTTACATAAACCTGAAACTATGAATCAAAATGAACCCTTTCTCCTTGGGCTGATTCTATGGAGGTATTTCATCACAGCAACACAAGAAACTCAGACCCATCCCAGCACCACTGTTCATTGGTTCCATCCATGCCATACATGGATTGGTTCTCTGTGCCTTTCATAGGTAAATGGACTTCATGGTGTGGCCTGACCACATCAAGGTGCCTATTCATCATTCACGGGAATTTTGGTTTGTCTCCACTTAGGCCTTTTATACATAAAGCTGCCACTGTGGTTTATAACTTTTCCTCAAAACTCAGATGCTGGAGACCCGGGAGATGACTCGGTGGGTGTGAGCACTTGGTGAGGACCTGAATTTGGATCTCAACACTCATCTAAAAATCCAGGTGTGGCCTGTAACTTCAGCACTGGATGAGATGGAGAGGGGAGATCTTTGAGGCTCGCTGGTCACCAGCCTAAGTTCAGTGACAGACCCTCTCTCAGGGGAATAAATTAAAAATAAATAAATAAATAAATAAATAAATAATAGAGCAGGACACCCAGTGCCATCCTCTAGCTTGTGCAAGCTTACAAACATATGTGTACACATACACACACACACACACACACACACACACACACACACACACACACACACACGGAAAGGATTCCAGGATCATGTTTTCCATTAGAAACACTATTTTGGAATCCATACTGTTATGTTGCTGTTTGGGGTGTGAAATATGGATGATACTTGTCACCTAGCTAGTGATGCTGTTTCAGAAGGCTGTGGAGCCCTTAAAAGGTAGAAACTCAGTGGAAGAAGCAGGACTCCGGAGAAAGGGTCTTAAGGGTTATTTCCTGGTCTCTCTTGCTGTCCCATCTCTGTGTCCTAGTTAAGTGAGATGTAAAGCAGCTTCTGTGTGCTCTGATACCCACAGAGCCACCAATCTGTCCCTGTCATGATGGACAGGAATCATCTCGAGCCATGAGCCCAATCCCTCAGCTCCCTAAAGTTGCTGCCATAGTGATGAGAAAAGTAGTAAGCACATGTGTGCTGATGGTCTTAAGAGACAGGCCTCTGGGAAGTCATTAGGGTTAAATGAGGGTGGTCCATGACAGCCTTTGTGGCTTTATATAAAGAGGGAGAAAGATCTGAGCTGGCACACTTGTCCTGCCTCACCTCACCATGACCCAGCACGGGCCTTCAGCCAGATGTGGAGCAGATGCTGGCTCCATGTGCCTGGAATCCCCAGTCTCCAGAACCATGAGTCACATAAACATCCATTCACTATGAATTACTTGGGCCCAGGCATTTTGTTACAACATCTAAAAATGTAGCAAAGATGGCTTCTGGGAACATTTGTATTCAAGCTTTTATCTGAGCGCTTGTTTTCAGTCTGTTCACACCTGGTGAGTGGAGTTGCTGGATCACATGGCCAGTCTGTGCTCATCTGTGGATCAGTGCTCACTGTCCACTTAGCAAATATCTACCACGGACCCTCACTGTGCAGAAGCAATGGTAACTGGAGAGGAAACAAAGCCCGACCCACAGAGGCCAAGCTCAACACACAAGTCTTGCAACACAACACTTACTGCAGGAAACGTATGGACTGCAAGAACACAGCATTAGGCGAAATGTCTGTGTCTCCCGAGCACCCTCTCTGCAGCAAGCAGCTTTCTTGGAATTTCTCCTTCATACACTCACATGCTCAGTTTAGTTAAAATAGTTCTGTCTTCTCCTTTTTCTTTTTTGTTTTGTTTTGTTTTGTTTTGTTTTGTTTTGTTTTGTTTCTTGAGACAGGGTTTCTCTGTAGCCCTGGCTGTCCTGGAACTCACTTTGTAGACCAGGCTGGCCTTGAACTCAGAAATCCGCCTGCCTCTGCCTCCTGAGTGCTGGGATTAAAGGCGTGTGAGCTCAGGCATCCCTGGCAGATAGTGTCTCAGAGCCTCACCTGGAACGGAGCTGGAAAAATAATTCAGAGCAAGGGGAGGTGCTGACTTGGCAGGTTGAGCATCCTTGCAAAGTGAAGCTCAGCTCTGGCCCCAAGAACAGGCAAGATGAGGAGCCACCATGGCTTCTTGCAGCCTTCCGCTCTGGGTCTGGCTGAGTACACATCCGTGTCTGAGGGTTGGGTGCTTCTCTCAGCCCACAAGGCTTGCTGGCTGCTGTTGGGTACAATGATCCTCGAAGTCCTGGCTCACTCAGCAAGTAAAGCTCCTCAGTCACGGTCCAGGATCAGCCAACATCCTTCTTGGCCCTAATGATAAAAGGGGCACATGTCTGAGGTCCAAAAGGAGGTCGTGAATCTCCATGAGGCATGTGCAGAACATGGAGGGAAGTGCTCAGTGAGAATGTGCTGAAAGATGCATCCATTCACATGTCTGTCCACCTCCCAGCTCCCTTCCACCCTCCCATTCACCCATCCTTCCACCCATTCACTCATCTGTTCCTCCATCCATTCATCCATCCACCCACCCTCCCATCCACCCATTCACCCATCCAACCAATTTTGATCCAACAACCCACCCTCTCATTCATCTATCCATTCACCCATCTATTCATCCATCCATCCATCCTCACATACATACATACATACATACATACATACAACATACATACATACATACATACATGCTCCCATCTGTCTATCCATTCATCCACCCATTTTTCATCGATCCACCCATTCATCTCTCTGTCCATAAATTAATCATCCTATCCACTTAACCACCCATCAGTCTACCCAGAATTTATATCTCCATCCCTCCCATCATTCATTCATCTATCCACTCACCCACCAAGGGTCCATTCAGTCATTCAATTGGGGGTGTAGCTTATTGGTTCCCATCAAACCCTTCTTGTTCACATGATAAAGAAATGGGAGCCTTAGCTGATATGGTATATTTGTGGTGCAGATACTAGATGATAAGGAAAGACAGAAACAAGAAAGATGGGGATTTGGCAGAAATGATAAAGTAACAGCAGTAAAAAGCCCGAAGACAGATCTATTATGTACCAGTGTGTAGAGTCAATCCTCAAAGAGGTGGTGCCATGTGCTCCTGCTCAGATTCCTATCAGTAGCTAGGAAATACCACTAGAGATGGGAAACCTGAGAACCTCTCCTTGGCATGTGGACCTTAATTCTCTGGAACTCCTTCTCAGCAGCGACTGGGGCCACAGTGTGCATCTGAGTTACATATCTGGATCTGGATCAGCTTTGATATGTGGGCTGAGGGTTTGGGTTAGTGTCTGGTGACGTAGGTATGGGTGAGACCTGTAGCCCATGTCTCTGGCTCTGTCACACTCAGGGCTCAAGGACTTCCAAAGTAAAGCAACTGTAAAAGAAGAAACTGGGGGTGTAGAGGGACACTGGTGACATCATCACATGGGGAAGGCCCAGAGAGTTCTATGCACTGAGAGATGAGCTGTAGCCACAGGGTGCACCAGTGTTGATGGTGGACAACCTGCTCGTGCACCTGGGCTGGGACAGACTTGGGGGGAAGGGCTGGCAGTGCCTTTGACCAGCTGGCCATGTAGAGCCAGGCACGTCAGACAGCCAGATGGACCTTCCCCATCCTGCCCGGAAGAGCAAATCATTCCAGCCCACGGCACATGATGGACCACTGACAGAAATAAGCAGAGAGCATAAAGGCCCCAAGACATAGAAAACCAGAGCATTTCTAGACCTTTTGGGCACCATTCTGCAAGATGTTGGGTCTACATAGTGCTGAGGTCAATGGCAGTGAATGTTTCTGTCATCGTTCTGTGGGCGTGCTGTAGTATGCTGATGGTGCCAGCATCTCCTCACCCTCAAAGGCTCCAGGAGGGAAGCTAAGCACATGGGGAAACTGAGGGTGAGCATGATGTAGTCAGGAGATGTTATGGTAAGGCAGTGATGGGGCAGAACTCAAGCCCACATCCAACACTGGATCCACAGTTCCCAAACACTGTTATTCCAGGGCAGCAAAAACACTGGGGACTCTTGGGGATCCTGGCTACCCCGAGGTGGGGTCAGCCCAGCTCGCTCTGCCTAGCCTCAGCCTTCCAAGCTTGTCTCCACAAACCAGAAGTGGTCATTCGGTTGGTCACAGCACATGAGTTAACTCAACCTCCAGGCCTGGTGGCAGGCAGTGCACCCTCCAAACCATGGTATACGCCTCATTACCTCCTTGCAGTTATAATAGCAGTTCGGCCACTGTGGCACCCACACGGGGTGGGCAGTAATTTGTTTTAATTCCTGTGTTTGCCTGACCTCATCTGCTCCGGGAAGAAATCTTATTTATTGTCAGTTAACGTTCCCTGAGTGGTTTTGATGAGCCTTCCAGATAAAATGGCCTGAGCTGTCCTTCTGTTGGGTCCTTTTCCCCAGAGAGCAGGCTGAAGGCCCTGTGGCCATTCCTATGCCAAGCTTGTTCTCTCTTCTTGCCCCAGAATTCTGGCGTCTGGCTGCAGGGGCTTTCATAGACCCTGCCTCCCCCACCCCCATTCATGATGCTCCTTGATCTTTTGGTTAATTGCAGACATGTCTATCATCCCTGCCAGGTCATCTCTGTCTTTCTCATTTTCTGGTGGATATGTGTGTGTGTGTGTGTCTGTGTCTGTGTCTGTCTATGTCTGGGACACAGATGTGGGTCAAAAAAGCAGGAGCTGTTGTCTGTTGAGGACATGAACAAAGAAGGCATTAATGAGACTGGAAAGACAGGTTGATGGGTAAAATGGGTGCCATGCAAACCGAGGATCTGAGCTCGGATCCCCAGAACCTATGTAAAAATCTGGCTCTGGCTGTGTGTGTCTATTATCCCAGCACTCCCACAGAAAGACTGAAGGTGGAGACAGGAGGATCCCCATAAGTCTCACCATAGACTTGTGTTCATAGCAGTGCATGAGAAACCTTGTTTCAAGAAAGGAGAAGACACCAGGGGTTGTCCTTCACATATGACATGGCCTACATGTGCACATACATGCACCATACACACACACACAGAGGATTTTTGTTTGTTTTTTTTAATTTTGTTTTTAAGTAAAAATAGATGGGAATAAAATGACCTGAGCAAACTTGGGCTCTGAGACCAGGTGAGATTTGACAATCAGGGGTGTGTGGGTGGGTGTGTCTGTGTGTATGTCTGTATCTGTGTCTGTGTGTGCATCTGTATCTCTGTGTGTGTCTGTGTGTCTGTATCTGTGTGTCTGTATGTGTGTGTCTGTATCTGTGTGTGTCTGTATATATGTATGTGTGTCTATGCATATATGTGTGTGTATCTGTGTGTCTGTATATATGTGTGTGTATGTGTGTGTGCCTGTGCATTTCTCTGAGTGTCTGTATGTGTGTATATCTGTCTCTGTATGTGTGTGCCTCTGTGTATGTGTGTGTGTGTGTGTGTGTGTGTGTGTGTGTGTGTGTGTCTGTGTTCTCCTATTTGATAGGTCTCTTGTTGTTTGGCCACTGTGGATACCAAGCTACTTGGCCCATGAGCTTCCAAGGATTCTCTTGCTTCCACCCCACATCCTGTTGTGTTGCACTAGGATTAGAGACACACACCATGTCCAACTCTCTGTTGGTTCTGAGGATCCAAACTCAGTTCCTCACACATGTTTGACAAGTACTCCCCTTCCCCCCAAGCCATTTTCCAGGCTCACACAAAAGTTTCTAAGATGGGAGAGAGTGGAGAACAGAGAAGAGATGGTTCACAGGCAGCTGTGGTGAAGCTGCTGTGTTGGGATGGCATTCGTGCTTTCTTCAAAAGTTTGCACAAAATACTGCCCACACCCTCATGTGGCCAAGGATAGCTCTGATGTAGTCCAACACAAAACTGTAAGCTTAAAACACTATGAAGAGACTTGGTGATTTTTTTTGTTTCAGAGTGAACACTCAATGTCAAATGGCTGAAGAGATCATAAATACCAGGAAGAAATCATGAAAGGCAGCTGGGGTGGCAGCTGACACTGTGACCCTAGCACTTGGGAGGCCGTGGCAGGAGGATTGCCATGAGTTCAAAACTGGCCTGGAGTACATAGTAAATTTCAGGCTAGCCTGGTCTACAGAGTGAGAGCCTATCTTAAGAAAGGAAAGTTCTGGAAGAACTGAGACATGCCTTCTGATCATGGGGTTACCTTAAAACAGGGCAGGAAGGGAGTGAGGGAACAGGGACCCAGCTCTCTCCCTCCCCCTCCCCCTCTCCCTCCCCTTTCCCCTCCCCCTCCCCTTCCCTCCCTCCTCTCCCTCCTTCTCTCCCTCCCCCTCCCTCTCTCCTTTCCCCTTCCCCCTCCCCTTCCCCTCCCCCTCCTTCTCTCCCTCCCCCTCCCTCTCTCCTTTCCCCTTCCCCCTCCCCTCCCCTCCCCCTCAAGTTGCCATTTTCTTCTTATATATCTTTTATGTATATATTGTATATCTAAGAGCAAGCAAGCCCAGGAAATCACAGCTCTCAGCCCAGGGGTCTCTACTGCTTATTAGTCATGCAGAGCTTGCTTCTGTCATTCTCCACCTCTGTCTGGTGCTACAGGAAGTCCAGTGTACACTCCCTTGATGTTATTTCTCTAGGCTGAAGGATGGTGATGGCTGGTGAGGTCCATGTCAGTGGGCAGGAAGAGCACCCAGTAAAAACACAGGCCGTGGTACATCTTCAGCTAGCATGGACATGAGAGGCACATCTTGAGCTTGTGTGGACTTGGGAGGCATGTCCTCCTCTAGCAAATACACTGAAAGTACACCTTACTGCACCCCTAATGCCATTAGCCAACCTCAGCCACCTCCTCATAAGTAAGCTGAGCCACCGTTCCACCCACAAAAGCAGCTTCCTCTGGGATAGAATCAGTGTGGGCCCTGTTCCATCCACAGTCACTGCTAAGTGGACCTTTGTCACTGCCTAGCTGCTATATCCTCTGGGACCCAATCTCCAGCCAGCTCTGCAAACATAGATTTAAATTCAGATGGAATGGGAAATCAGCTACTGGGCCCAGGGGCACTGTTAAGGAAAGAGTTTCTCTCTTTCCAGCCCAATGGCCCAGTGCTAAGCAAAGGCTGAGGTCAGGGCACTGGGCAAGAAGTCCTGGGATGCTTGGATCTGGGTTCCTTAGACCCTGCTGACAACTGGAGAAATGTGCAACAGGGGGCCTCCCTGAAGAAAGCTGTGGCATGTGGTGTGTCCCAGCCTCTGTCCTATGAGCCTTGCTTGCCCTAGCACATGGAGCCCTGTGCTTATCTCCCTCCCAGAAGCATCTGAAATGAGCCACCTGAAAGAGTATAACCAGTGAGAACAGACAGATCAGCCCCTTTACCCAGCAAAACCCTGACCCGAGGCACAGCATCTCATGCAATCCCTGTCCCTGGGTACCACCTCTGGCTACCCTTTGCAGAACTTAATCCATGTCAGACTTTGTATCAGTTAGGGAACTGCCAGACTCTATAACAAACATGCTCTTCCCCAGAAGGATGTGGCTATTCATTTGAACAGAGTCAGCTCCCCTCTGTGCCCTGATACAAGCTGTTTTCATTCAACTTCAGCATATGGGGACCCAGGTGGCCAGCGTCTACTACAGCCACTTCTAGTCATTAGGGAGTGAAATCCCACAATATCCCATTCCCATCAGGACCAGTCAACTGCAATTGCACTTAGAGCCCTTCCCCCATTGTCAGGAAGCTGAGGCACAGGAAGGGACCCCACAGTGGGCCTGGAAGGAATACAGACCCCACCCTGTGCTGCTGATGAAACAGGCCTTATATTCAGACCTTGGTTGAAGCCCTTGTGGGTAAAACACATAGCAGAAGACATGTGGGGGGAGTTTTGATGCTGTTTTTAAGACCAGGTCTCATATAGGCCAAGGCAGCCTTGAACTCACTATGTATCCACCAAAGATGGCCTTGAATATCTGAGCTTCCTGTCTCCACTTCCCAAGGGCAGAGATTACAGCCACATGCCACCATACCTGGCTTATGTGGTGCTATGAATTGAACCTAGGACCTTCTGCATGCTAAGTGAGCACCCTACCAGCTGAGTCGAATCTGTCTTATTGTTTGGTTTTACTTAGGTGTGGTTTGAGACAGCACTGTGAAAGACATCAGGGAGGGTCCCTAACCTAGGTGTCTGCTCACAGCGCTCACAGCTGTGACATGCCATGGCAGGGCATAGGAACAATCACAAACTGGTGGCTCGAACAAGCAGGCAGCAGTCCTGCAGGGTTCTTCCTGCTTCTTCCAGCTGGCGGTCTTCAGGGTTCTCTTGGCTTGTGGCTACATTATTCTTCTGTCCATCTCTGTCTTCATGGGCTGTTCTGTGTAATGGCCTCATCTCCCTGTGCCCTTCTAAGCAGTGCACTTGGTAGCAGACTTAGAGACTAGGCAGGAAAACCAGGGTGACCTTCCACATCTAGGTCTCCAACTCATTTGCATATTCTAAGATGCCCTGGTCCTAGGCTGCTATTCTTCATTCCCCAACTCAGAATCATGACAGATACTGCTTAGGGTGCCCATTCCTACAGTTTAGGTCTCAAGACAATGGGTTATAAGAAGAAACAGTTGGAAAAGAATTTAGGATGAAACAAGATCCAGACCCTCCATGTTGCAGACCAATGCCTATACCCCGCCCCCCAGACCCATGTGGGCAAAGACCGCTTTCTCTAGTGTGGTAGACAGTCTTGGAGCGTATCTGGACAAGGTAGCATCTCTCCAGATTGGGATTGCTAAATTTATTTTAAAAGGGACTCCAGGGCCTGAAGAGATGGCTCAGATGCTAAGATGGCTGCTCTTAAAGACCAGGGTTCAATTCCCAGCACCAACATGGCAACTCACAACTGCCTGTAATCCCAATTTCAGGAAAGCTGATGCCCTCTTTCTGGCCTCTGTGGGTACTGCACACATGTGGTACACATACATATGTACAGGCAAAACACTCATATATCTAAAATTAAAAATGAAAAACTATGCCCTAGAGATAGTCCCTTTTGCTGCATGAGGATAGAGGGAGGGACACCGCTGTGAAGGACAATCAGTCCTCATCAGCCTCTAGATCACTCTAGACTCACAGCCTGTGAGACAAACCTCTTTCTTTAGCCACTCAGAACTGGAGTATTCAGTAACAGCCAATGTGGACCACAGTTTCTTCTCAAGTCTGACCAAAGCCTGAAACTGTCCTCTGGGTCCCCAACACAGAGACATATGTGTGTCCTGAGAAGCCCCAAGAGCAAGCTTCTTGCCTCCTCATGCCTGCTCTGGGCACCTCACCATGCCAGTCATTGTGTGCAGCTATTTAAATGATGTCAGAATAGGAATTTTTCTAGGAAATTTTCCTGCTGGTAATTATTAACATATATATATATATTACAAGTAACTTGTAAGCAGACTTATTGAAGCTGGGCCACATTGGCCCCTGATCTAATGGCTCATCTGAGCTAAGTCACAGCCCTGCTTGTCTGTGACAATGACTCATCTTTTGCTTTAATACAAAGGAGGCAGGATTGGGAGGAGGAGGAGGAACATCTGGTGGGGCTGGGGTCCCAGCACCCTAGGGTGATCCACCACCGAACAATGTTCTCCCTTGCCTATCACTGAGGTGTGTAGGTGGCCGTGTCAATGCAGTGCCCGATACCCAAGTGGGCTCTCAGTGACTGGAAATGATTCCCTCCTCGCCAGCTCTGAGAGTTGCATTTCCTGGCAGTGTGTGCTTCCGCCTGCAGCAGTGGTCTTATTCTGCGCCAGGCCCGTTCCCCCCTGGGTCTGAGCACAGAAGCTCGGGCTCGGAGCAGTGCAGCGAAGATTAGTGTATTTATCAGATTAGAGGATCAACTTCTTTGCAGGAGAAAATTAGCCCCAATTTGCCATGTTTCTCACAACCCACTGTGGGCTGCTGGCTGTCCTGAGGATGCCTAGCCGTGCCCTTCCCCCAGGGCTGGCAGCAGATCCTAGGGCAGGGCCTACCTCACACAGGCCTGGAGGATGAGTCTTGGAGAGGCAGAGTGGATCCTGTGTGAATGACCAGGAGTTGCAGACCCCAAGCAGGGCTCAAGCCAGAACACAGCAGACTGGCTGGCTGGTCAGCTAGAGATCAGCTGAACACCACATCAGTAATTTACTGGGACCACCATGGGCTCTGTAGAGTTTGGGATTCATAATGAAGGGGGTCTAAGGCTCATGGTTTTACAAGGCTGCTGAGAACTGGGTTGCAAGGGACCTAGGGCTGTTGGGATCTGGAATTGTAGGGCTCTCCAGGGTCTGTGGCTTCCCAGGTAGATGGTACAGCACACTTATATGCCCTGTGGCCCTTCTCCAGGACCATACTTACTAGACACAATAGAGTCTTCACTATGGTGGCTGTTCTCTAGCAGGCTGGCTGAATCCTCCAGGATGTGGCTTTTTTGAGCTCTCTCCTGAATGTGCTTACCCTATGTCAGCTCTTGGACTACATACACAGCCCCTGTGTTCTGGGGCTACTGTGCTCTGGCTAGGAATGTGGGAGACCTCACAAGGACACTGGCAACTTATCATGCCACCTGCAAACTCTCATGGTTGCCTGGCTTATGGACTTTCTATACAGACCATCCACTGGATATGTGCATTCAATAGGTCTGGCTCCTTTTAAGAAACTCAACTAAAAGTGAGATAAGACCTAGGCTGCTAGAACTGTGCTGGGAAGGTAGAAACCAGTGCATGCCACTGTAGTGCTTGCTCATGGTGTGAAAGGAAACATGTGCACATGCACACACACACACACACACACACACACACACTGAAGCATGCACAGGCACACAGTTATGTATGTATACACATTGCATGTGTGCCCAGGTGTGGGGAGCCCACAGCGTCTGCCTACTCTGTTTTATTCTGTTCTCCCCACTCAACAACCTGCTATTTGCTTGTATGCTTGGCTGTGACACAACATTGGACAAATGCAACTTAAGAGAGAAAGGGTTTATTTTGGCTTGTAGCCTGAGGTTACAGCCATTATGTAGGGAAAGGCATGAAGGCAGGAGGTGAGGCGGCTGGTCATATTGTATCCACATTGGGGAAACAGAGAGACATGAATGCTTTAGTACTCAAATTGTTTCCTCCCTTTTCTCCAGGCTGGGACCCCAGCCCATGAGTGCCTTCCATATTTATGGTTGATCTTCCACCTCAGTTAACCCTGTCTAGAGCCTTACTCACAGACATGCCCAGAGGTCTCTTCCCACGGTGATACTAAATCAAAGTAGCAATCACAACTAACCACAACACTTTCCAAATTAACACGACTGATAGATCTCTTTTTTAAAAATCTGGAAGCTCAGCTGGGCGTAGTGGCGCACGCCTTTAATCTCAGCCTTG